>NW_020664626.1:852200-885586 GCF_002925995.2 Terrapene triunguis | reverse complement strand
GGGGGGGGAGAGGCGCGTGCGGAGGGGGCGGGCTGGCGGGAGCCCGCGGGCCGCCTAGCCCACGCGGCGGGCGGGCACGCGCATGGCCCTGATTGAGACGCGGCCAGGGGGGGGCTTGCCCTGTCCCGCGCGCCGCCTGCCCCGTCCCGCGCGCCTGGCGCGAAGGCTGAGGTAACGGCAGCCGCTGTGAGGGCGCCCCATTGGCGGGGCTGTGGGGCCGGCGGGCGCATTGCGCGCACGGGGACAGGCGCTGCGGGGGCCCGGCCCGGCCCGGCCCGGCGGCTGGCGTGAGGTGCCCCCTGGCTCCCCCCGCTACGCTGCTGTGTTTAGTCGGGTGTCGCCCTGCAGCCCCCCTGTGATGGCTGCCGCGGGCTACACAGGAGCCAGTGCAGAGCAGGGCCCTGGCCCCGGCCTGCCACAGCCTCGGCAACGCCCCAACCACAAGGGCAGCCGTGATAAGCTCTTGGCCTCAAGGACATCCTGTGGCAGTGAGTTCCTTCGTCTAATTGTCGTGGCCACCTTGTCCTTTCATTGACCGGCCCCTCACTCTTGACTTGTGAGACAGGGCGAACGGACGCTCGCCGTTTTCCTTCCCCAGGCGGTTCATTATATTACAGACTTTTACGTGAGAACGGCCACGCTGGGTCAGACCAAGGGTCCATCTAGCCCAGTGTCCTGTCTGCCGACAGCGGCCAGTGCCAGGTGCCCCAGAGGGAATGAACAGCACAGGGCAGTTATCCAGTGATCCATCCCCTGTCGCCCATTCCCGGCTTCTGGCGGTCAGAGGCTAGGGATGCCCAGAGCATGGGGTTGCAGCCCTGCCTATCTTGGCTAATGGCCATTGATGGACCTGTCCTCCATGAACTTACCTAGTTCTTTTTTGAAACCTGTTATAGTTTTGGCCTTCACAACATCCTCTGGCAAGGAGTTCCACAGGTTGACTGTGCGTTGTGAGAAGTAGTACTTCCTTTTGTTTGTTTTAAACCGGCTCCCTATTAATGTCATTGGGTGACTTTTAGGATGTCTCCTTTTCTAAGGGGAACAAATCCAATCTCTCTTCCCAGGAGAGATTTCCCTGCTCCTAATTAATCTCCTCACCAATTCACCACACTGGGCTTCCCTTTGCACAGCCTTCTACCCCTCCCCCCCAACAGTGGACCTCCTCACAATCCAGCCTCAGTATTGTCACCCCCCAAGCATTGAAAAAATCATGACCCAGGTCACCTGTAATCATGAGATTACATATATATATGTGTGTGTATATATACATACATTGTGTACATTTTCTTTACCTTTTGGTGTTTCAGTCTTCAGGAGCATGTTCTTAAGCTTTTTCTCTGCATCTACAAGGACTAGAAATTTAACTTTTTCTTCTAATGAAAGCTGAAATTCTCCCATAATCACCTGATTCCAGGAACTGGCGTTTTAAGTTCATAGAATTTGCACAAAAGTTGGCAACAGTGATATACCAGGCCCCTCAAATCTTGCTGCCCTGACATCATGATTTTTGGAGGCCTGACTCCTGGTTTTTGAATGCATGGGGTTCATAATACTGCACAAGTTCAGTTTAAGTCAGAGAGCTGCAGGTTCTGAGCACGTCACTGAAAATCAGGCAGTAGGTCATGTGGAACACCTAGTCATTCAGGCACCCAAATTAGTTGATATGACACTTAAAAGTTTTAGCCTGTGTGATTCACTCAGGATCACACAGCAAGTCAGTGTTAGAGCTGGGTCTCCTGCCTCCCCTGCTCTTATCACTTAACGCTATCTCCTAGCCGTATGCTGCATCAAATAGCAAAAATATAAAATATATGTAGGTTGGTTATACCTGCTGTAATGGTTCAACAGCAGATTCTTACTCATGGAGAGATTTCTCAGAAGATACTATCAGGAAACTTTAGATTTCAGGAAGTCCTAGAACCCCAAAATATATAACATTGAATACAAGTAATGACATTTCTCCCATATTGGCAGCTGCCCCCCCCCCTTTCCCAGGAAACAGCAGGGAAATTGCAGGAGAGCCATGTAAGAGGAATGGGAAGTGTTATATAACCATCACAAAAGGGACAGCCGCCCTCACTATTGTAAACAGAGTTACCAAGGACACACGGACACCCCAGAGAATGGCGAAGCAGGCACAGAGCCAACTTCTGATCAGCCTCTCATGCAACTCTGTCAGCTTCCGACCCAGTGTTTAGCCTCCAAACTGCCTCGCTCTGAAGGAGGTAAGGGTCAGCTCTTGTGCCATTGTGGGGTAGCATGGCCCAGGGTTCACCCTCTTACGTGAGAAAGGATTACTCTATTGCAAATTTACCCTGCAAGGTTTGTGAGTGTATAACAGCCTGTACTATCGCTGTGTGTATCCATTACTAACATTCCCTGGTGATTGGTGCTAGTAAACACCCATAATAGGGCCATGTGTTGTTCCCCAGCCTTTGCTGCTTGCGTATGTTCAGATGACGCAAGGAGTATATACTGCTGCTCAGCTCATGTTATACATGTCTCCTTGATGTTTGTAGGGGCCGGAAGGAACGTCTCAAGACAGGGGTGCTGGAACAGTTTTTTTAGTGGGGGTGCTGAGAGCCATTGAACCAAACTGTAAACCTTGTATATGATGGAAACCACTTGAAGCCAGGGGATGTGGCAGCACCCCTACTTTTAACATTTATGTCTTGAGGTCCTCTCCAGCCCTACGTTTATATGATTCTATGATGCGCTGATGAGCCCATACCTATCTTGAATTACTCTTTTATGTATGCGTGACTGTGCATGTGGGAGGAAAGCTATTTGTGTTTGGTGCATGGCTAAGCCTTAAAGAACCTTTAGGCGGCTTTATGCAGCACTCTTTTGACTGCCTAACCCATGAAAACATGGAGAAGAACGGTGGTTAAAGTAGAGCAATGGAGGATAGGGAGTTCACACATTCGGTTAGCCTTTACCAACTGGGGGGAGGGTGGCGTTGTGAAGGATTTTTCTTTTTGATTAGTCTATTGTCTTTTTTGGCTTCTTTCTGTTTCATTCTATTGAATTGCTTTATTTATCTTTCCCTCTGTCTTTTTCAGTGTCTCTTTTCTCTCAGTCTATGGTTCTTGGAAGTTTTTCAAGTGTATTGTTAAGATTGTGGTATCCAAACAGCTAAAGTTATGCCTCTGTTTTAGGGACAGCTTGTCAGAGATTAATATCAATTGCCATTGTGATTAAGCTTTCTTTTCTCTGTACTTGCCATTTTTCTAGGTCCCCAGCACATGTTATCCCAAAGACATTTCTATCCTGGACATAAATGCTTACCTGCAGTATATGAAGTTTCTAATAAATATCAGTTATATGGACTGTAGTTTTGGGGTTTTATCAGGCATGACATTCTTCTAGGCTGTGCTGCAGATCTGAATTATAGTCAGATAAGTTCCGCTGCCTTTGTGGCATGCTGTGATAATGAGGTCATGTCTACATTACACAATTAAATCGACTTAAGTTAGGTCGATCTACAGCCACCGCAGTAATTAAATTGGCTGTTCGTGTGCACACTACCCTCCTTCCGCCAGCTGTGCGCATCCTCACCAGGAGCACTTGCACCGACTTAAGTGGGGCATTGTAGGGGGCTGCCCACTGGAGTCCCGCCATCCCTGGGCGGACTGCTGGCAGTGTGGCTCTGTCTGTCAGTCCCGGGACGGCAACTGGTGATGTAAGCAACGCAGTATCCACATAGATACTGCATCAACCTAACTACATCAACTTAAGTGCTTTGCCTTTCACCTAGGTGGAGTTATTAAGTCAGTATAGTGGGCAACTGACATCCGCGGGAGGGACATTTTAGTTTAGGTGCTTAGAGAGTAAGGTCAAAGTAAACTGCCTTAGGTCGACCTAACTCTGTAGTGTACACTAAGCCTGAGTTTCTTTCTTTGTGAGAATGAATGATTGTTTGACCAAGCTCATTTGTGGTCACCGTTTAAGCAGAATCTACCCTCTGCTAACAGGAAATAGCCAGAAAAGTTTCAATATGTTTCTATGTAGCATAAGGATTCAAGGAGCGCCATTTGGTAACAGATCCAGTGTCACTGATTGATGCAGTGTTTGCATATTCCAAATGGGGATTTCAAGATTTTTTTTCTCACTCTCAAGCTGCAACACTGATCCCTTTACATCCTGCACTTCTGTCTTGTTCCTTAACCTCTGTAAGGCACAGGCTTGGAACAATACACCTCTACCCTGATATAACGCGACCCAATATAACATATATAGCGCTCGGGGGGGGGGGGCTGCGCACTCCGGCGGATCAAAGCAAGTTCAATATAACGCGGTTTCACCTATAACGCAGTAAGATTTTTTGGCTCCTGAGGACAGCATTATATCGGGGTAGAGGTGTAATTCTTTCTGTTTGTCATTCATACTTTTGAAGGAAAAAAGTAATGGAAATGTATCCCATTTATTTACACTCAAAATGTAGTATCTGATTCAGAAGATGAGCCAGGCAAATATGCATTAATCATCTATACTGTGATCATTTGTTGAACGGTAGGGACGCCATTGTTTTTGATGATCAGATTTGTTTCCTTGTATGAGAAGGAAAGCCAATGGGTGGTAAAGTTTTCCAAAATAATCTTATTAATTTTCATGCAGTTTTTTATTACACAGTATTATTAGTGAAGAGGTGATACGGTTTTCAGTCCGCTACGCTCCAGTAGGAAAGGAAATAAAGATTACTTACGTATCAGCATGCACATAAGTGCAATGGCATAATTACACAAAGAATATTTGCTCAGAGGTTGGAACAAAAACAACCACCTCCAAACTCTGAATGACTTGAAACCACCTGATAGTGCACAGAGCTATGTAACCACATGGTCCTGTCACTGGGCTTGTCTTTGTTGCTGTGTTAGCTATTTGAGTGTTGCTCCTAACCAGACTATCAACCACACACAAATATGTCTAGCTTGAGTTAGGTGGTATTTTAAACTTAGCTGGCCTGTCAGGGAGTGGGGGGTTGAAGCTTGAGTGCTGCTGACACTAAGGGTATGTCTACACTACCCGCCGAATCGACAGGTAGCGATTGATCTATCGCGGATCAATTTATCGCGTGTAGTGTAAACGCGATAAATCGATCCCCGATTGCTCTCCCGTCGACTGCTGAACTCCAGCTCGGCGAGAGGCGGAAGCAAAGTCGACGAGGGAGAGGCGGCCATCGATCCCGCACTGCAAGGACGCGAAGTAAGTGATTCTAAGTCGATCTAAGATACGTTGACTTCAGCTACGCTATTCTCGTAGCTGAAGTTGCGTATCTTAGATCGATTCCCTCCCTCCCCCACCCCCCCAGTGTAGACCAGGCCTAATGCAGTGTGGATGCATCTACTCTGTGCTGCCTGATTGTTATTTTGCAGACTGGTTGCTCTCACTCCAGCTAGGCTAACATGAGAGGGTGTTAATTTGAGAGTAAATAATGAGCTAATTCTGCAATGACGACATACCCACTGTTGACCTTGTCTTTCCTCCTCCATTGTTTCTTTGCATCAGTTTGCTGTGACTTATATTCAGTTACACTGTACACTACGGTTAAATTATTACAATTATATCATTTAACTGGTTAACTGAGGTCGCTCCAGATGTCCCGGCGCAGACGGGGCTGGGGTCCCTCCAGACGGACAGCGTGGGGGGACTAGGGCCACTCCGGCCCATCCATGGCTGGGGCGGGGGCTGTGCCCGCCAGCGCACAAAGGGTTAATGGTTAAGGTTGGTTTACCTGGTAAACCTAATGTTAACCGGTTAATCTTTTACATCCCTAGTTTAATTATAATAATACTGGTATAAATCATAAAACTTTCCTATCCAAACAAGCCCACAGTGCAATTCAAGGTGTGTTAGGGTCTTGAAAAGACAGAATGGTTTGGAACCTGACAGAGATCAAAGGCTACATTTTCAAAATGTGGCCTCTAAAACTGCATACCCAAAGCAGCATGCCCAAGTTGATGTATACCCTCCAATATGGATCTGTTAACTCAGACTGGGCTGTTAGATGTATAACTACCTGGTTTTGGCACACAAGTGTTTGTTCACACAAATCTAAGTTCTTGGCATGTGCAAAAAGTTTAGGTTGAAATCTAGAAGCTGGGTTTAGGCCACTTCGGAAATGTTCTGCTCTAGCAGCAAGACAAGAAAGGGTCATCATACTCATTCATTTACAGGGTTTATTGCTTCCGCTTATCACACACTAACATCCATCCCTCTTGCAAAAGGATTATTAAAAGGGTAAGAAGAACTGAAAGCTTGTTTTGGTTTGATAGCTTCCTCTCTCTGCACAATGATTATGCTGCTATTCAAATTGGAAACAGATCACAGTGAAGTGAGCACTACAAAGTTATTTGCTACCGTTATGCAATGAGCAACATTATTTAAGTAGATCGCAAAAAGTAAACATTTAGGCCAACATTTTCATGAGCATCCATGTGACAGCATTTCTGCATCCTACTGGTCCCCAGTACACAAGGCAGCAGCAGGATGATAAAAAGGGCTGCTGGAGAGATTGGATGGGGAGCATACCTGGGGAAAGTCAAGGCTGCCTATTCAGATGAAGTGGTTTGATCCTTAGCTGGGGAAGTGTTTGTCCGTCTCTATTTATGCTTATATCACCTTTTTTGGATTTGGGTTTATAAAGATCTTCTCCTACTGAACACTATCTGCTGTTACGCTTTGATTCTGCACAGTCACCCACCAAGTTACAGTCCTCTAAGTTTGGATACTCAATGTAAGTCACCTATAGCCTGGTATTCAGAGTTCCTAAGCACCCACTAGGATCCAGAGGAGCAGGAGCGGTGGCTGCTCAGAATCCATGTGGATCTCTGGTAGGGCACCCAAACATTGAAGCAACCAATGTTAATGGACACTTTTGACAATGTTGGTTTTAAAATTCTACCGTGAAAAGTAACTACGTAAAATTAGCACTTTCTTACCCAGTAGATCCTTGCAGTGTTGCTAACTCTCATGATTTGATCATGAGTTTCACAATATTTGTTGTGTTTCTTAAAGTATCAGATACCGGAATCAGGTTATTAGCTGAGAATCTGTGCTTTCATATTTTAAAAAAAGTTTCTAGCCCTTGTTGTAGAGAAAAGCTTGAAAAGGTGATCTTTAAACACTCGAACACCAGGCCAAAAAAACACCCAAACAGACCCTTCCCCCTCTCCTTGCAACAACCATATTATCTTGAAATTCTCATGATTTTAAAGCCAATCTTATGATTTGGGGGGTCTGACTCAAGATTTTTGAATGCTTGGGATTGGCAATACTTTCTTTGAATATATTCAGAGGCATATACTTACTTTAGTATAAAACACTGAACAGGTTTTTTGAGTTCCCCTGTGATTCTGGGAAAGTCACTTCAACCAGATTTTTCAGTTGTGGTCACTAATTGTTACCCTGCAGACAGATTTGCAGAAGTCTGACCACCGATAACTGCAACTGAACTCAGTGGTAGCTGTGCTTTGAATGTATAAAGTGCTATATAATGCTGAGTGAGAACTCTGAAATATTGGGCCCTAAGTGTCTGAAATTGGGCATCCAATATGAGTGGACACTTTTGACATTAATCTCTGTTCCTCAGATCCCTATTTGTGAAATGGGGATAATCCCAACCCCTTGCCTCACAGGGATACTGTGAAGATAAATTTAAGTTTGTGAAGCACTCAGATACTATAGTGATAAGCACCATAGAAAAATCCACGAGGAAGTCAATAATTCTGTCTTCAGGGAATTCTTTTTTTTTTTTTTTTAATAATTTTTGGGGGAATTTCATGTTAGTTCATTTTATCCACCTGGGTGGGAGGCCCGGGGGGGCAGGCAGGTCCTGCCCTGGGGGGTGGGGTGGGTGGAAGGCCCCAGGAGGAGCCTACACACACCCAACCCACAATGGTGGCCCCTGTACCACAGGACTGAAACTCTGGGCATTGCAACCTGATGCATGGATTCACAGTACTGCTCAGGTTTGGCCCAGCCACCCTGACAGAGAGGTGGCTATGCCAAACCTGAGTGGTACAGAGACCCCAGGGGCTGGGTTTTTTTCTCAACATGAGTATTGGACACATTAGTTCCTACAAAACATAGAGGCATCACTTTCACATCCTTCCTAGCTGTTGTTTTTGCCTCTGTTGTGCCAATGTCATGAAATAATTGTAGTTCTGTGGCAAATTCTAGAGTCTCAGTAGGTCTCCTTGGCTTCTAGGCACTCATTTGATTTTTGTGTCCAGGTCCAGGTGGGCATCAGTGAATTGGTCCATTGCCATAGAATCACAGAAATGAAGGGCTGGAAGGGACCTCAAAAAGGTCATCTAGTCCACCCATTGCACTCAGGCAGGACCAAGTAAATCTAGACCATTTTATCCATAGTATCTGCAGTGGCCTTTTTTAAACAATCTCAGTATAACTTCTCTTTCTGTCCAAAACAGGACCATGTCACTGGACCATATTGCCAACGTTTTACTTTTATTTATTTCTGTGAAAATGCTGTCCACACCTAAACAGTCACTGAGCATCCCCTGCCAGCAAGGCCTATAAGGGATGTGAACAGCTGCTTCACCCAATAAACTAAAAGAGCCTTGGTTGAAATGCCTCTGGGGTCTCCTTCCTGGCACATCTGACTAGCATCCCGCTCAGCTACCAGGGCTGAGCAATGGCCTGAATGCTTAGATTGCAGCATGGACCGCTCAAATTTCAAAATACTGGTTCGTTGTTTGGATTTCATAAGAAGGAGATTGTTTCCTTCCTTTAGTTTTGCTTCCGTCAACTGCAATATTCACAAACCATGTAAAGTAAACTGTGATAACTAAAACAAATAGGTATTGAATTCAGGGTTATTTAATGCATAGTGTTTTAAGATCATTTATTTTAACTGGATGTACAAGCAACCTTCCTCCCTCTTATTTGCATGAGTCACTGGGAGCTCATTAGAAACTCCAAAAATGTGACAAAAATAAACCCAGGATAACAACAGTAATTAGTACCTAGGTCTTATATAGAACTTTTTGTCCATAGAACTCAAAGCACTTTACAAAGGTGGTCAGTATCTTTATCCCCATTTTACAGATAGGTAAATGGAGTCATGAAGAGTGGAAATGACTTGCTCATGGTCACCCAGCAGGCCAGTGGCAGAGCTGGGACTAGACCCCAGGTTTCCCTAAAAGATCCAACACTCCAGATTAGAAAACAACCTCACTAGTGAGTGAATATATCAGTATTTTAATTCCCAGGCATTCAAAAGTATGAGTTAGACTCCCAGTGAGGTAATGAGGGTTTTTTTGGGGGTGGGGTTAAATATATATTGGGTTCTTTTTGTTTCCCTTCTGGTTTTTGAGGTCATTAGGATCCTGTTTATAAGCAGCCCTGAGAGCTAGAAGCTTACATTTTGAATTAAAGCTGAGATTCTCAGCTAATCAAATGATTCCAGGCTCTGGGGCTTCAAGGAATACACCAAGTATTGTGAGATTTGTGACAAAAAGGCTAGAGATAGCAACACTGAATATGGACCTGCTATTCATGTAAC
The DNA here is from genome assembly GCF_002925995.2 of Terrapene triunguis. Lineage (NCBI taxonomy): Eukaryota > Metazoa > Chordata > Testudines > Emydidae > Terrapene > Terrapene triunguis. Next base: position 876,060 of record NW_020664626.1, on the reverse strand, counting down.
AAATTGCAAGGACACAGTTTGCAGAACTATGTGAGAAACTGTATTTGTCACAAACCTTAGACTGCTTCACCTGAAATCTGCCCACTGATCTGTCTCCACTTTAAGGTAGCTTGTCAGATAAATATTTTCTTTTTTATCTCAAATATGGAGTTTTCCACCCTGAAAATTACACTGGCCAGAGGGCCAGGACAGGTAGTATGGAGTTCTGCATCAGTGACGTGTTTAAGGACTGATACATCTTTATCCTGCAGAGCTGGAAACGGAGCTAAATTCTGTGCTGGTAAGATACACCAGCAGAGAATATGGCCCAGAGCTTTATTTCAATGGCAAGGAGAAATTCATAGCCCTCAGTAGAGAGGTCGTGAGATCAGATTTTTAAAATTATGACATCTTTAGGTTTAGAAAAGCCACTTGAGAGGTTTTCATGGCTTCTGCTGAGCCAGGTGTACTTGGACTGCAATCAAAGCATCTGGCTTTATAGTCAAATGGATTTAAAATAGCAGCCCTAATTAAATCCTTAAACTCTCTGAAACATCAATTTTCTGTATGTTAGGGCCTGCTCCAGCTCTTACCGGGGTCAACTGAAAGATTCCCATTGGTTCCAGCAGGAGTTGGATCAATCCTTTATGTGGCACATGCCAAATAAGTGATAGTGAGGCACAGTTTGAAGGTTTTTCAGCACACATTTAGGATGTATTGTTGTTGTATAACTCTCTTGGCTTCATCACAAAGGAAGAATGGGCCCATCCCAAACACACACACACCTCTATCTGGCCAGCCCCATCTTGTAGAAGAGCCACCAGAGGAGCTCCATCTGTGTGGGTGGGGTTTCCCTGTGACGGAATACCCCTGGAGAAACTCATGCATTTCCTGAACCTGGGTTGGTCTGGATGTTCACTTCTTGGTGCCTTAACTGAGTATTTCCAGACACTGCATTGGCAGAAAATACATTTGAACAACCTTAACTCTAAGGCCTTGTCTACATACAAAAGTTGTATCACTTTAATGTTACCTGTATACTTAAAATGGTTCAACCCCTCTAATGTGGATGCAGTTATACCAGTATAAAGGTGCCTTATACCCAGGAGTGGCGCCAGGGTTTTTGCTGCCCTAGGCGGCAGCGCTCCTCCTCTGAGCATTCGGCGGCGGGGGTCCTTCCGCCCCGCGTCTTCAGGGTACTTTGGCGGCGGGTCCCGGAGCAAGTGAAGGACCTGCCGCTGAATTTCCGCTGAAGACCCGGAGCAGAAGGACCCCCCGCCGCCGAATTTCCGCCGAGGACGGCAGAATGCCGCCCCCCAAATCCTGCCGCCCTAGGCAACCGCCTAGGGTCGCCTAGTGGAAGCGCTGGCCCTGCTTATACCAGTGGTTCTCAGCCTTTTTGGGCTCAGGACCCATTTGTATATGTTCATGGCCTGTCCCAGTAAATAGCTTGGGGGTGGAGGCCCTGGGGTCGTTTTGGTCATGTCCTTCCCCCCTGGGAGGGGGTCTTGCCCAGCACTTACCCCACAGTGGAGGCTCCTGCAGCTCCTGTGCTGTGGGTCTGGCTGAGCTTGGCTCTCGGCTCCGGGTGTTGCAACCTCGGGTTGCACTGCTGCTCAGGTTTGGCCCTGCCCCCTGACTGGACCAAATTTGTGTGAGTGGAGTTGTGCCGTTCACTTAAATTTGGCCTACCCAGGCCATGATGGCTGGGCCAAACCTGAGTGGCACTGAGACCCCAGAGGTTGCAGTGCCTGGAGTAGGGAAGCGAGCCCAGCCAGCCCTGTGGGAGAGGAGCCACAGCAGTTGCTATGTGACCCTTTGAAACATTCTGGCAATGCAATTTTGGGTCCCGACTCACTGGCTGAGAAACCCTGCCTTATACCAATAAAGCTTATTTGTGTACAAGAAGGAGAATATGCAATATTGATAGGAAGCACCCTTATACCAGTATGAACAGAGTGCACACACGGTTTGTGCTGCTCAACTGTAAAGTCAGACACTTAGCTCAAGTATACTTCTGTTAGTCTTAAAGGTGCCACAGGACCCTCTGTTGCTTTTTAGCTCAAGTAGTTATACTGGTCCAAAAACTCGGATTATACTTGGCCTAAGTTGACGAAGATTGCATGTGAATGTGTGTACAAAATAAAGCCTTACCATGCTGCCTTTAGTCCTGTGAAAAAAAGGTTAACGGCTTTTTGCACTCTAAAATGCATCTTTGTCCTGTGGTTTCCACAGCCATCCTTCCTCCCTACACCTTTCTGTTCTGCTTTTATTTAAACAGGAACTGTCTTGTTCAGAGTCTGCTAGCATGTTTTGCAGCTTTTATCTCTATGCTAATCAGCAACATGCACCTCTGTTAGTGAACGCTTCTAAGACAGCAGCAAATTTGCACTAACTTGGGTAAATCCTTCTCCCACAACCCTCTTCCATCTCCTCACCCCATCCATGGCATTGCAGATCTCTAGCAGCAACAAAGCCAGTGAAGTTCCATTGCACACGGACTGGGGCAAGGCAAGATGCTGAGCCATGCAGGCCATCTGTGTACCATGGATGTGTGCTCTGTGGGGGCTCCAGCACCCTAGTGATAAAGAGTTGGGCAGGGATTATAGATGCACTCCTTTGCAAACCCACTGCAGAGTGGAGTGTGGGAGTTGAGGTGAAAAAACTACCACTCTATGGCCTGGGAGGAAGATTCCAACAAAGCTGGAGCAAACATTTAGCCGTAGATCATCTGCCATAGTGTGCTTTTCGGTGGTGTTTGCAAGGGGTGTGTGTGATGTTTCATGCTGTCTCTAGTGGCTCACGACCGTGAATGCCTACCTCAGGGCAGACTGTTAAAAAAACAGCAGATACCCCCAATTATGTTCTATGATTAGATTTTACCAAGCCAGTAACAAATGTGAACTCCTGGATCACTATAACAGTCTTACCATGGAGTCAGACAGTCTCCTTAGACTCTCCAGTCTATCTTGCCACCCAGGCAAACTGGACTTAGTGATAAATGGTTACACCAAAAATCACACTGAATTCAGATTGCTTTCAGTCCCAACAGACTACTCACTTACCCCAGATCAATTGGTACTCTAGATCTTACACTAAAGACAACCCCTGTACCCAATTCTGTAATAACGTTAAATTTTTATTGACTAGGAAAAAATAAATAAGTTATTTACTGGTTAAATCAAGTAAACATATGTACAAGCTAAATCTTCAGAGTGACAGAGTTGTAGTGCCGTGGTCTGTCAATTGAAAGTGTCTTACAGGGAAGATCCAGGAGGCAACCTCATAGGATCTCTGTCTTCAGTTTGGTGGCTCTGGCCCTGTGTGAGTTCAAACGGTGAAGAAATGGAATATTTTCCTGTGACTTTGTTTTATTTTCTTCATTCAGCTTCCAAGTCCCCAGGATGAGCATCCTGGCAGGTAGCATTTCCAAGGTGGGATAGGCCAATTAACCAATCATTTGTATTGCAGTGTTCCCCAATAGCCCATCTGATTTCGATGATCCTTCAGGATGGACAGAGGGGATAATTCCCATACCTGGGTTCATAAGTTCAGAGCAAATGTTTTCAAAGTTATAAAGCAAAAACCATATTTTCTTATAGCATGGAATAGCGACATTCATAGGCGTGCACACGGGGTGTGCCGGGTGTGCCCAGGTACACCCTAATGCAGGGGTGGGCAAATGGCTCCACTCCCTGACGCGGCAAGCCGCAGGGTCCACACTCCTCGGCCGGAGCGCCCGGCCGAGCGCAGCAAGCCGCCGGCCCCTCCCCCGCCTCCCCCCCTCTTCTGGAGTCATGCTGCCGCGCGCGCAGTGCTCTGGGGGCCGGGGCTCCACGCTCCCACAGGGCAGCGTTTAGCTCCGCGGTGAAGCAGACACGCTCCCCCCTCCCCTGGAGCCATGCCGCTGCGTGCGCAGCGCTCTGGGGACCGGGGCGTCAGACACGCTCCCCCCTCCCCTGGAGCCATGCCACTGCGCGCAGTGCTCTGGGGGCCGGGGCTGCACGCTCCTACGGGGCAGTGTTTGGCTCCGCGGGGAGGCTAGGAGCCTCATCTCATGGTAAGGGGTCTGGGGCCAGGGGGGTTGGATAAGGGGTGAGATCCGGGGAGGGGTGGTTAGGGAGCAGGGGGGGTTGGATGGGGCATGGGAGTCCCAGGGTCTCTCAGGGGGCGGGAGGTGGATAGGGGTCAGGGCAGTCAGGGGACAGGGAGCAAGGAGGGTCCTGGGGGGGGAGTTAGTGGGGGGAACTCTGGAGGGGGTGGTCAGGGGACAAGGAGCTGGGGGGGATTGGATGAGTCAGGAGTTCTGGGGGGGGCTGTCAGGAGGCAGGGGTGTGGAAAGGGGTTGGGGCAGGCAGGGAGCAGGGGGGGCTTGTAGGAGTTGGGAGTTCTGGGGGTCCTGTCAGGGGGTGGGGAGCAGTTGGATAGGCGTGGGAGTCCTGGGGGTCTGTCTGGGGGAGAGGGTGTGGATAAGGGTCGGGGCAGTCAGGGGACAGGTAGGGAGTAGGGTCCTTGGGGGGCAGTCAGGGGACAAGGAGCAGGGAGGTTTAAATAGGGGGTGGAGTCCTGGGGGGCAGTTAGGGGCAGGGGTCCCAGGAGGGGGTAGTCAGGGGACAAGGAGCAGGGGAGGTTGGGGGTTCTGAGGGGGGAAGTAGGAGAGAGTGGATGGGGGCGGGACTAGGGCAGGGCTCCCTGGGTGCACACCCTAATGAAATGGGCTGCGCACGCCTATGGCGACATTATAAGTGGGACGAATGCATGCAGCAACTTACAAACGTTTCATAGAGTCTAAACACTCAATACACTCTTATATGACTAATACCTATTTTGAGCAAAACTAACATAGCTGGAAACTAGACCGGTTCACCTATGTGTTTCCATTCTTAGCTAATGACTGCAGCCTGGGCTAGAGCTGGCATTTAGCCTGCCAGTGTCCTGATGGCATGGTCTGGTTGTGCATGCTTCCCCAATCCAGATAGGTGAGTTCTTAGTTATCCTATGCCCCTAGCATTGCTCCTCCATAAAGGAGAATGACCTGATGATGTTCTCTTCTGAGGCCACTCACCCCCATTTCTGCTGTGTGGTTCATTGGAAGGTGTTGGAATTATTATTTATGCAGGATATTACCAGAACACTAATTTAACCATAAATTCCTTTATTACAGCAATTGGCATTAAGATTTAAACATGTCTATAAAGACTAAATAAGCAGCAATTTACTACATCCAAACAGTAACAAGACATTTATAAGCATTTGGATCAAGATACTTACAAATGTGCTAAACCCCCGGGGCGGGTGTGTGTGTGTGTGAAAATCCTCATTGTGGTCAGGCAGGTATTAACCATGAACCCTTTAACAAACAAGTGATGTCATTGCCAATGTTTGGCTTCATCTAAAGACCAGTTTGAGACAGGTTATCCTTTTTTTCCAGTCTGAATCCAGATAAGATTTACAACTTCCTTTCTCCCCAAGGCCTTTCCTCCCTCTCTCTTCCCCTCCTCCTTGCTGACCAACAGTTTTTCCTAATTTTTGAGATAACACTGGTATGTGGGGTGAGAAGGGCCATGTCGGCTCCTTTGAAGATAGATACTGTGTCTTATTTAAACCCATCTGCAGTCACCCCTATTGGTCCAAGGCTGCCTTTTTAGAAGTTTCCCCTTATTTTGTTAGTTATTCTTTGAACCAGACACTTTCCCCACTTCATTCCTTCTGGCCTTATAAGTCACTTCTTGAAAAGCTCTTTTTTACGGTCTAGTTTGGGTCTTCCTTTATAGTACATGTTTCTATAGCCAAACTTAAGCTAAATTTTAATTCTCTAATTTTGTTTATGCTCCAGCAGGTAATGCTAGTATAGGGGAGTGCATCTGACCTCAGATCATCCTCCGCATCTCTTCATATCAGAGAACGGTGGCCATTGAGGCCTCCTTAACAACAACACAGGAGCATTGCTTCCAGACCCATCCATCCCCTAGGGAATGCATCTCTCCATTCCTCGCTCAGGTAAAACTCCCACAGAATTGTCCCTTTGATCTTTAAATCAATGTCCCAGAAGTTCTCTAAGGGTGCACAGTAATTCTTGAAACCAAACTAATTACAAAGAGAAAAACTTAGTGGATCTCTATTGACGCTCTGTGGTGGGTAGGCTTTAAACGCTTGTATTCTTTCAAAGGAAAGATACCACGTAGGTTATTTACCACACCCCTCCCCCAAAATCCCCTTTTCTGATGCAGCAGTGTACCTTGGGGAGTTTCATGGTTCTCTCTGGCACTGAATATACCAATTCTTGAACTACTTTTAACAGTTTTATTATTATAATAGTGCTACCATACCCCAACTGGGAGCAGGACCCCTTTGTGCTGGGGCTGTACATGCACATAAGAGAAAAAAATTCTAGACAAAACAAGGATTACTATCCCCATTTTATACCTGAAGGACAGAGAGATGAAGACCCAGATTTTCAAAGTTATTTGGGCACTTAACATTGCAGATTGGTGCCTAGTGGGAATTTCAGAAACATCTGAGGAAGGTAGGGGTCTAATCCTATTGATTTAAATGGGATGAAGGCATCTAGCTCATTTTATTGCTTTAGAAAAAATTCTCATTAGGCACCTATCAGCTTTTTATACACCTGAATATCTGGCCTGAAGTGACTTCTCAAGATCACAGGGAGTCAGCAGCAGAACTGGAAATTTAATCCAGATTTTCCAAGTCCCAGACCCACACAGCACTCCCTTAGCTACCTGATGTGCTGCATGGCCTGGCCCATTTGGGTTGTCTCTTACAATACATACACAGTCCATCCCTCCCACCATGTATCTTTAGATTCCCAACATTACTGAACATAATACAGGCATATGTCAGGGGAGCCCTTCCATTCAGCTCACTCTGAACTTCCCCCTTACTGCCTGTTCCTGCCAGCTATATATCTTCCCTTATTGAGCTAATTACCTCATTAGCCCAGTCATTGCTGCCCCAAGCGTCAATCTCACCATAAGAGGTTAATTGCTTCTGATCAAGTTTGTAATCTTCTGGTATGCAGTTACCTAAATGAGGAAGGTGCTAGAGCTAGCATTCTATCCCACCCAGTCTAACACTTTAGCCACAAACAATCCTTCCTCTTTGTACATTATGTAAGCGGGGGAATGGTCCCGCTATCGTGGGAAACTTTCCTGGCTTCTGTACTACCCCGGTGAAGTGGGCTAGCGAAAGGATCCGAGTCCTTGCTCCCACTTCCCTTACCCAGAGGCCTCCCTGCCCTCGAGGGCTCCCCTTCCACTCTCCTGTCTGGCAGAGTCCTCGTAAACCCCGACAAGGCTGGGCCCAGGATTCCTGGGGGTCTCGACCCCCAACCCTGCTGTGGTCACCCAGGACAGGGGCTAGCGTGTCCCTACTCTGGGGTACTCTCTTTGCACTGGGCACCTCCCTGACCCACTGATCATTTCATACAATTTAAAGCAAATACAAGTTCTTTAATTAACAATTAATTTTAAAAAAGAATAAGGAAAAATGAGAAAGGTTGAAGGAAAACACATCACCCTGCTCTGTGGCTGGGAACATCACAAACAGTGTCTCTGGAACGTCAGGGCAGGTCACAGGCTGTTCCTTGTAGGTCCCAGGCTCCTTCTCAGGCCCTGGCTGTGCTGCAGAGACGCTGCGGGTCGCACACTTGCTCTGGCGGTGGCCACACGCTCTCAGGCTCTAGGTGGCAGGACCCTTTTTCCCAGCGTTGCCCCCGCCCGGTCGGGGATATGATCCCCTCCGAGTCTGGCCTGCAGAGCCTCTTGGCTGAGGTGTCTCCCTGCGCTGGGCCTGCTGCTCAGGGTCCCCCTCCTCTCCTCAGGTGCTCACCGCACCCAGCTCCGGACAGCTCCAGCTCCAGCCCCACTCTGCCTCAGCACGGCTGCTGCTGCTGCTCTGCCTCCAGCTCCCTGGGCTGCTTCTCTGGCCCCTCTGGCTTTGGTTGCTGCAGCTCTGCCCCCAGGACAGGTCGGCTCTGCAGGCTGCTTCTGTGACTCTGCTCCCAGCTCTGACCTGCTTCCCGGCTGCTTGTCTGGCCCCTCTGGCTCTGGTTGCTGCAGGTCGGCTCTCTCTGGGCTGTGCTCTGGCTTTGGGGCTGCAGCTCTGCTTCCAGCAGCTTAGCTCGGCCCCACTCTGTCTGACTCAGGCCATTCCAGTTCACAAGGAGGACGGGACCCCCCCTGGCCTCCTGTTATGCTGATTAGCCTGCCCGCCCTGTCAATCAGGCTGATCTGGAGCATTGGCCTCTCGCCATTGTTCCTGTGGACTGTCAGTCTCAGGGTCCTGATTTCCCATCCCCCCTTCCCCTTTTAGTGCTGGGAGCAGCCAACCAAAACACCCCCACTGAATGTTAGTAAGGGGGCAACAGTCCCCTTACAGTTGCTTTTCTTTTCTCACCCTTCAATGTCCTAGGATGGATTAGATTAAAAATTAACTAGGATGGAAAATAAGGGAAATTCAGATGCTGAGGAATATGTAACAAAAAAGAATAAGTGAGGCACAGGCTCAGCACAGCCACAGTAAAGCAAACGACAAGAACGTTAAGCTATTGTGTAGCTCAAAAGAAAAGTACCAATTCCTATAGCAACTGAGGGCTGGTCTACACGACACAGGTAGGTCGACATAAGCTGCCTTATGTCGACCTAATTATGTCAGATCTTGTCTACATTGCAGAGTTTTGTCACCAAAAGGCAGCTTTTGGCAACGAAACAGTGGAGGTGTACACACTGCAACGACACTTTTGGTGACAAAACTCTTCAGTTTTGGCAACAAAATATAACCACCTCGATGAGAGGCACAGGGGTTTTTGCAGCAAACTTAAAGTGACAAAGTGTCAGTGTAGACACTGCTGTTCATTACATCGCCATCACTGGCCTCCCACAATGCCCGCCATGACTGCTCTGCGCACTGTTTTGAACGGCTGCCCTGCATTCCTGTTACACAAGCATGCCCCCCTTCCCTTCCAAAGCTCAGTGAAGTTCTGGCAGCTGACCGTGCTGCTCACCTCTGGCAACAAAGAGCAAATCATTCATGTGGAATGCTGCTCTCTCCCACACTAGGAACACAGAGGCAAGTAGGCAGGGGTGGATATGTGTGTGTGTGAGTGAGAGAGAGAGAGAGACTGCTGTGCTATGCAGAGCCAGAGAGGGAGGTGGGGGCTGGTGTCGGGGATATCCCCCTCCCCCTGCCTCAGGACTGGTTGCTTTGGGCGACTGTCTGAACTTAGAGACATGGTGCCTACACACTCACTCCCCTCACTCTCACACACACTCGCCCTGACACACACTCTGTCTCTCCCTCAGACACATACGCACGCTCCCTGTCACACACTCGCCCCCGCCCCCCTTCAGTTGAAAAGTGTCTGGTAATCTAGTAGGATGCCCATGGAACAATGGGATTGAGAAATCTGCATCATGTGAGGCTGTGCCTGCCCCATGAGGCATTGCAAATCCTTCCCAAAGCATCTTGCAGCCAGTTGCACAGTGGGATAGCTATCTATAGTGCACTGCACTCTGTGTCAATGCAAGAGTTGCTGGTGTGGTGCACTCTGCCGACACAAGGAGCATAGTGTGGACATACAACAGCGCTTTAATTAAAGTGTCATAATTTTTGGTGACATAATTCTGTAGTGTAGACAAGGCCTCAGTGTCTACGGCAGAAGCTGTGAAATTGACAAGAAAGCTGGGCAGGTAGAGGCCAGTTGCCGCCCTGGAGAGCTGGGCAGCTTCCCTCCTGCTCTAGGATTGCCAGCCTTCTAATGCCAGAAAACGGAACACCCTTTCCCCCGCCCTTCCCTGAGGCCCCGCCCCTGCTCACTCCATCCCCCCTCCCTCCATCGCATGCTCTCCCCCACCCTCTCTCACCTGCTCATTGTCACTGCAAGGCCCAAACAGGCATAGTTATTGTTTTGACAGATGTGTTATGCTAAGTTCAGGTTTTATTTGTTACAGGATGCTAGAGCTGGCAGCAAAATAATCAAAAAGGGTAATTTTTAAAAAAATGAAATTTCACAAAGGTTTTCATGATTCATTCCCTCCTCTCTTCCCATTTTTCTTAACCAGCTCCATGTTTTTTGTTTACTAAAGTTATTGTAATTTTATGTGTGGAATTAGGACCACACATTATCACATCTGCAATGGGTCCATTAAAGACCACTCCTGAAGCCCAAATACAAATCCATAGAGCACAACCACAAAAATGCACCAGTCCAGATACCTATATAAATCATAGAATCATAGAATATCATAGAATCATAGAATATCAGGGTTGGAAGGGACCTCAGGAGGTCATCTAGTCCAACCCCCTGCTCAAAGCAGGACCAATTCCCAACTAAATCATCCCAGCCAGGGCTTTGTCAAGCCGGGCCTTAAAAACCTCCAAGGAAGGAGACTCCACCACCTCCCTAGGTAACGCATTCCAGTGCTTCACCACCCTCCTAGTGAAATAGTGTTTCCTAATATCCAACCTAGACCTCCCCCACTGCAACTTGAGACCATTGCTCCTTGTTCTGTCATCTGCCACCATTGAGAACCGCCGAGTTCCATCCTCTTTGGAACCCCCCTTCAGGTAGTTGAAGGTTGCTATCAAATCCCCCCTCATTCTTCTCTTCTGGAGACTAAACAATCCCAGTTCCCTCAGCCTCTCCTCATAAGTCATGCGCTCCAGACCCCTAATCATTTTTGTTGCCCTCCGCTGGACTCTTTCCAATTTTTCCACATCCTTCCTGTAGTGTGGGGCCCAAAACTGGACACAGTACTCCAGATGAGCCCTCACCAATGTCGAATAAAGGGGAACGATCACGTCCCTCGATCTGCTGGCAATGCCCCTACTTATACAGCCCAAAATGCCGTTAGCCTTCTTGGCAACAAGAGCACACTGTTGACTCATATCCAGCTTCTCGTCCACTGTGACCCCTAGGTCCTTTTCTGCAGAACTGCTACCTAGCCACTCGGTCCCTAGTCTGTAGCAGTGCATAGGATTCTTCCGTCCTAGGTGCAGGACTCTGCACTTGTCCTTGTTGAACCTCATCAGGTTTCTTTTGGCCCAATCCTCTAATTTGTCTAGGTCCCTCTGTATCCGATCCCTACCCTCTAGTGTATCTACCACGCCTCCTAGTTTAGTGTCATCGGCAAACTTGCTGAGAGTGCAGTCCACACCATCCTCCAGATCATTAATAAAGATATTAAACAAAACCGGCCCCAGGACCGACCCTTGGGGCACTCCGCTTGAAACTGGCTGCCAACTAGACATGGAGCCATTGATCACTACCCGTTGAGCCCGACTATCTAGCCAGCTTTCTATCCACCTTACAGTCCATTCATCCAGCCCATACTTCTTTAACTTGGCAGCAAGAATACTGTGGGAGACCGTATCAAAAGCTTTGCTAAAGTCAAGGAATAACACATCCACTGCTTTCCCCTCATCCACAGAGCCAGTTATCTCATCATAAATCTGTAGAAACTGACTCCCACACTTACACGCAGATACACACGTGCATTTATGTGTACATATCTAGCATGCACTAACACACATACTTCCACGTTATTTAATATTACAATTGTTGTTTTGTGCCTAGAGACCCCAACTAAGATCAGGGCTGCAGGGTGGAAGGTGCTGGACATAGACATAAACAGAGAGAGTCTGCAACACAGAGTTTATAATGTCGCTAGACAAAGGCGGGGAGACATGTCTGATCCGTCGGCTCTTCTGCAATTATTAGTCAACAACATTCATTTTTTAAGAAATAATACATTTCTTTTAGAGTTCCCTTCTCTTTTAAAAACTTGTTATGAAATTAATACAGACATATTTTATGTCATCAATTTTTTTGTGTGCAAGCCAGCAAAAGGAATAAAAGTCAAAGAGTTAGGCTGCAAATTTTATTCACACAGATATGCACACATGCGGCAATACATGTACCTCCCTACACAAAGAGACACCGTCTCTTACACACATACAATGCATGCATGTACATACTTGCTGTTAAGGCTGATTCCCCACTCTGGCACTTCGAGTGCAGAAGGTGGGGGCCCACAAGGATTTTAAAAATTAATACTGGCCACTTCAGGCTTGTATTAAACTTCCAAGGTTACAGCTTTTTTTTGACCTTGGATTGGTAGATGCTGCCACCACCCAAGTGCAGAACCCCTTTGAGAGCCCAGGAAGGCGCACTTGGGAATTTCTTTCTGTGGGGTACCCTCAAGCCCTTTCACACACACCCCTCCAGGGAAGAGCTGAGAAAGAAAAAAAAGGGGAAATTAGCTATTGCCACCAGCTAATTAAACAACATGTGCACAAACCTTTTAAGAAACAAAAATCCAATTTTGTTTTTAAAAAGATAAATTTTATTTAAAAAAAAAAAAGAAAGAAAATACATCTGGAAACTTAGGCTATTGCTAGATTTTAAAAGAATAACTACAAGGATTAAGCACCAAGAATATCTTTCTTGGGGTCCCGCTTAAAGGTTACAAGCAAAACAAAAGCACCCGGGGTTAGCACAGAGGAGTTCACAATCCATAAAGAAATAAAAAGAGATAAACCTAATCGCATCTTTTTAGACATTTTCTGATCTACTTACATATTTGGGGTTTTAAATGAGTCGTTTTTAGGTATGATACTGAGGATTTGTCATAACTGCCCTGTCTGACTTTCCCTGAGAACAACAGACAGACAAAGGGGGAATCTTTTTTTAATTTTAAAAAGTTCTAGCCTTCCCATTGGCTCTTTTGGTCAGGTGTCCACTTAGTTCCTTTTACCTATGCATAGCAGTGAGACTTTTTAACCCTTTACAGGTAGAGCAATTAGAGAACAGCTACTAAGAGGGATTTTATAGCTGCTGGCTGGGTGTCCATAAAAAGGAGCTTCCACCCCCCCCCATCATTTATTACACTTACCTACACAGAGACACTTTTTCATACACTTTTCCAGGGGCTGCCTAAATCACCCAACTGGGAAGGGAGGAGAGTTGGCTGGAGGGGAAAAGATGGGGTGGGGGGTGGAGGAGAAAGGATGGGGAGGGAAAGAAGCCGAGGAGGGTGGGGGTGAGAGGGGGCAGTGAAGGAGAGAGGAGGGGTGGGGGGATATGTGGGGTGGATGGGAATGCAGGGGGAGGCAGAAGGCTACAGGTGCATGAGGATGTGGGGGGCACAAGGGTGTATAGGGACATAATGGGAGTGTAGCAGTGTATGGAGGTGGCAGAGGTGTGGGGGGTGAGGAACACAGGGGTGGCAGCTCTGGGAGGTGGAGAGGATGGGTGGGAGAGCGCTGTAAGAGGTACAGGGCTGGGATGGGTAGGTGTGGGGGGCAGGACAGGATAGGATGGGGAGGGATGCAGTGAGGGGGATGGGATGTAGGGGGTTGGGACAAGGAGGGATACAGTGAGGGGGATGGGGGACAGGGGGGGATGGGACGGGGAGGGATGCAGTGATGGAGGATGGAGGTGCGGGGGGGTTGGGACGGGGAGGGATGCAGTGAGGGGATTGAGGTGCAGCCCCATTCACAGCATTCAGAGATGGGGATGCACATAGATTGAACTCCTGGGTGCTGGCGATGGGGTGACAGATAGACCGCGGATCGCTGCAGGGCATGCGCCGCGTCTCAAGCCCAGCCGTGCGAGGAGAAGGGGCCGAGCAGCAGCGGGAGAGGTGCACACCACGCGACCCCTCAACAGCCACCTGCTGAGCGCTCGTGATTCTTGCTCACACTAGTTCCTCCCCTGCTCTGATCCAGCCAATAGGAGCTGCAGCTGAGGGCGGGGAATGGGGCAGCATGCAGACCCCCCTAGTTACCCCTAAGGCTAGGAGCCGGACATGCTGGCTGCTTCCCGACCTGGGAGCCACATGGCATGGTGGCTAGCAGGGAGCCTGCCAGCCCTGCTGCACGGCACCGCGAACCGGACAGTCAAGGGCCCAGTCAGTGGTGCTGACCGGAGCTTTCAGGATCCCTTTTTGACCAGGTGTTCCGGTCCAAAACCGGACACCTGGTCACCCTACCCTGCTCCCAAGCAGCTAGTCAAAGTTCAGGGCCCTGGGGATGGTCCAGTTGGAAATAGAAATTGGTGATAAAACTGCATCAATGAAATACCTGACTTATTTACAAAGAACATACAAAGTCCTGTTTCTCTGAACTCTGAAGGAACCAGGAACAAAGGGAGCAGTTCCTCCCTCAGTCTTGGGGGGAGGGATGGCTCAGTGGTTTGAGCATTGGCCTGCTAAACCCAGGGTTGTGAGTTCAATCCTTGAGGGGGCCAGTTGGGGCAAAAAATCAGTACTTGGTCCTGCTAGTGAAGGCAGGGGGCTGGACTTGATGACCTTTCAAGGTCCCTTCCAGTTCTAGGAGATAGGATATCTCCATTAATTTAATTTAATTTAAAATTTCCATGTGACTCAGTGGTAGGAGTGAGCTGGCAGGTTATTTCCCATTCTGGTTAACCTGTAACCAGAAGACGCTTGAAAATTGTAAATCGCTAATTTATGGTATTTGATCAAATATAGTACAATGGTGTTGCCACCCACTCACTCCTTTGAGCATCACTGTGGGCCCTTGTATGGTTGGGTGGGGAACACAGAGAGCATGAATGAATTACTGATGATAATGTTAGATAAGCAGATGAACCCAGACCCTCCTTGAAATGAATCATAGAACTAAATCAGAATATCAACTCCTTTAATGTTACAAAAGCCACAGTCTCCATCACCACTTCCTCACCAAGCTACAGATCACAGAGCACGTTTGCTAATCACAAACAGTTCTCCTAGTGTCAGCAGTATAGAACAGAACATTAGAATTCTCTATTACATTCTATAGGATGGATCCAAAAATCTAGAGAAAGGTTATCATTTTCTATTAAATTGGAAAAGTGTTGAGAGTAATTTCTATAGAATGGTGATACATTTCTATAGAACCTTATTGATTTAATCCCTATGCAATTATATAGGACTTTTCCACAAGGGTTGTCCCGAATACGGGATTTAGCAAAGCGCTTAAACCCCATTGGAGTCTATGGCATTTAGTCATGTGCACAGGGGCTTTGCTGAATAGGGATGGAATTACTGTGATTTGCTTGGAGCAGGGGGTTGGACTAGATGACTTCCTGAGGTCCCTTCCAACCCTGATATTCTATGATTTTATGATGGTTCCGGGCGATGGGGGGTGCCCAGGATGTGAGGCACCTCACTACCACCTGCCCTTAGCAACTCAAGCACTCCCTTCTCAGCCCACGTGGGCACTACTGTCCCTCCTGCAGGTCAGCGATAGGCACAGTCCAACCCCTGAGCCCTCCAAGCAGCCTCCTACAGTGCCCAGCCCCTGTGCCACGGGACACTCACAGCATTGCCAGACCCGCTGTTCCCCCAGGAACGGCACCGTGTCCCCTCAGTATTGTCGCTCCACTTCACACACAGCACTTATCATCTTTTGTAGTGAAAACAAGAATAAGTTTATTTAACAAAGTATGGAGATGGGAGAAGCAGCAAGTCCGATTAATAGAAAGAAAGGGTTACATATAAAATAAAATCATAACATGCATTCTAAAGCCTAAGCTTAACTAACAAGATGCCCTCTGTCTGTAGTAAGGTCCTGCTTCCCCATAGCTCTTCTCACAGCATTTGTCAGGCAGGATGGCTGAGACCCTCCTTTCATAAGAACAAACCTTGTTCTGGCAGCATGTGTCCCTAAATGAAGGATGCCCAGGCATCTCTCAGTACCTCTAGACCTATTAGACCAGTCCTTTGTTCTTCACTAGTAACCAGGGTTCCCAAACCCCCAGCTGTTCATCTCTTTCTGTTAACTTTCCTCCTAAAGTCCAATGGAGCCCACTCAAGCTTCATCCCACTTCTTAGTGCCTGACTCAGGGCCCACTGAAGAACAGTGGAAAAACTCCCACTGATTTAATGGGCTCTGGTTCAGGTCCTTAATGAGGATGGGCCGGGTCTCAGAATGGGGTAACAAGAACAAATCCCAGTTACCTCAGCCATACTGCTAAAAACCATCCTCTGGGAACATTAACAACCCACTCCCCAGAGCTGAGCTACCTCCACCCACATACTCCCCAAATGCCTACCGCATCAAAGCCAGCAGCCTTCTCATTCCAGGGTATCCAAACAAATAGCCCCACAACCCCTCCTTCTGCACAAACAACCCACCCGAGCAGCTCTCTGTGGTAGGGTGTATACCCTTTCAGTGCGGCCCCAAAGGAATCCCACAGCCCTTCCTTCTGCTGCCCCACTCAGAGGCCCCCCCTGAGCCAGGCAGTCTGTTCAGAATCAGATCAGGGGGACAGTCAGCCGCGAGGGGCTGTCAGTCACAAGGGAGTGAGAGGCAGGGGCTTTGCCAGCAGCAGCCAGGACAGGGAGCTCTGGGGAAACAGGAGCGGCCCTGGTTATTGGTGTGGAGTTCACTGACCGGACACTGCATGGCCAAGGACTGTGGGCGAGTTTGAGTTTTGTGGAGTAAAGCAGAGCTTCTTAATACCCAGAGAGGGATGTTTATGTTTGATCCGGTGCCTCTTGTGACCAGTCTTTTTAGTCACTTGGGCCACGGTGTGTGGAGGTGGAGTGGAGAGCTGAGCAAACACTGGCTGAGCTCTGTCAGTCTCCTGCTACCAGTCCACATCATTCCCCGCCCTGGGGACACCCAACCACAGCCTTGACTAATCCCAATTCAGTGCTGGCCTCAAACTCACCAGGCAAGGAACCCCACTAACTGAAACACAGCAGTTCCCCATCCAGGCTGAGTGGTGGGGCCTGATGAGCACTACAGAGGCTGGGATGGGCTGCCCCAGACAGGGGCATGTGGATTTGAAAGGGTTCTCTTCCCACCTGCTTGTTGGAGATAAGTGGCAGGAAGTCTGCAGCCTCAGGTTGTGATGTTAATGAAATTAGGGGATGATCCATTGGCTGCCATAATAATACCTCGCACACATTGCTCTTCCTCCAGCATCACCACTCAATAAATATCTGTTTGTGTTACCATAGTGACTGCAGCAGCAACATCTGCAGCCCACTCCTGATCATGGTACTGTCTGTCATCACCGTTACATTGGCCAGCTGGCCACCAGGCCAGCTCCCCAGAGGCTTCTCCTGCCTGCAATAGGATCCCTTGCTTCTGCAGTTTTGCTTTTGCCTGGTTACCTAGTTGCTCCAGCCAACATGCTTGATTGTTCTTGTCTATATCAGCTCACTACCTGCTCCTGCCCAATCCACTGGTTCCTCTCCCCTAACTGTGTTTAGCCAGTATCTGTCCTCATCTCAGCACACGGCTCTTCTCTGTGCCACTTTCTCCTCCTCCCTCTATCCCTTTTTCCCCTCTCCTTCTCTCTTGCCCAAACAAGTCCACAGCCCCAACCCTTTCTCCTACTGTCAGGGACCCAGGGCTGAACAGACCCAGCTCATTGCCCTCAGCTGATTCAGCTAATGAACCTGGCCTCCTGATTGGCTGAAGGCTCCTGCAGGCACATTCTCAAACCCTGCAGCAGGTCTGGTTGCTCAGTAGCATTTCATACCTGTGGCTATGGCCTTGGTCTTGGTCCAGCTGATGCTCTGACTCATTCCCTGGACTTGGTAATTTGACTCTTGAATTGGGCTCTGGTCACTAGGCCTGGCTGCCCTAGTTCCAACCAGCAGGCCAGCTTCCTCTCCTGATAAGGCCATGCACAGCCCTATCCATAATACCTCAGAGTCCTGGAAGCAAGGCCTGTCCTTTTCTTTCTGTTCATAGAGCTAAATCTATCTCTTTCACACACAGATATGTACCCCAACCCCCTTCACCTTCCAGTCCATTCAAGATACCGCTGCTAGGGTTGTTTCCCTGGCTCATTGCTTGTCTGTGCTACTCAGCACCAATTACCACCTCACCATCACCTTAGACTCTGGCCCTCACCAGGGATCTGCAAGTCTCTGATTGGTGAAGTGAGGGAGTCAGTGCAATGGGGCCAGCCTTGAAGGCCCAGATGTCTGTATCTGTTGCAAGCTGCTCCATACTACGCATGGGATGTCCTCCTGGAATTAACCCATGAGGCTACTGCCCTCTTTCTTCAAACCCCAGACTGGCTGTTATGTTTACAGGCAATAGGTAGGGCTAGTAGGATATTTTCCATCAAAACTGGTTTTTGACAGAAAATGAAGCAACCTTTTTTCCCCTGCAAAAAGTGTCTTTTCCATGGAAAATTTTGACCTTTCATCAAGAAACCAAAGCCCCACATTTTTCAGTTTCAATGAGAAGCTGAAGATTTCTGTGGAGAATTTCAACAAAAACTATTTTTTTTAACTTTTGTCAAAATTTTCCATGAACACCCTTTCCCCCATCTTCTGTCCAGCTCTAGTAATAAGGCAAGTGGGGAAAGCTGTATTTATTTCATATTCTTCTAATGCTCCTCTAGTATATGGGGCCATCAGGCTGCACAGTAGTGACCTATGTAACTACATGATCTTAGTTTTGTTATCCTCCTTGTCCTTCCCTCCTCTTGACAAAGACACAAGTGAATGTGACAGGCAAGTCAGTTGTTTGGGGCAGGAACTGTCTACCTGTACACTGATACAGCTCCTAGCACAATGAGACCTCTATCCTGATTGGGACCACAAGGCACCTCCTATTAGAAAGGATAAATCATCATGATAATGTAAATGCAAAAATATCAACACTGTGACTTACAAAAATCCACGTCTCCCATCCATTTCCAAATGTGTAGCCATTATGCAACTACATCTATAGAAGTACACCTCTACCCCGATATAACGCAACCTGATATAACACGAATTTGGATATAACATGGTAAAGCAGTGCTCCGGGGGGGCGGGGCTGCGCACTCCGGCGGATCAAAGCAAGTTTGATATAATGCAGTTTCACCTATAACGCGGTAAGATTTTTTGGCTCCCGAAGACAGCGTTATATAGGGGTAGAGGTGTATATGTGCCAGATGTTGTTGCTTGTTATAAAGACTGTCAGTGTCCATGCTTCACAGATAATCAAGTTTATAAATTTAATAAAATCAATAACAAGACATTAATTGACAAAAGCCTCTGTTTTTCATAATGATTTTATTTTGATTTACTCAATGCTGCAACCTAGTCACACCTGCTTGATTTTAAGTTGGGACTGCCCAAGTGATATTTTAAAGAACACAAATGCTGAAAACAATGGAATCTACTAGCTAAGGTCCTGATCCTGCAACCCATGTGAATGGCCCCTTTGCTTTACTTCCATGCGTAGCCCCATTGATCTCAGAAGAGCTACTCATGTGAGTAAAGTGATGCAGGTGTTACAGGATTGGGGCCTAGGGATATTTCAACACTTATTTTACTCCCTTAATGTCATACTTCCTAGAAATATCAAGCTGTTTACCTGCATGGTGCTTAAATAATGCATGGCAAATATTGCCATGATATGGGAGAAGAGTATACCTTGTCTCTCCAAAAATCTCAACTTCAAAGGAGTTAAAATCACGGTTGCCAATTCTCGCGGTTTTATTGTGAGGCTCATGATATGTAGTATGTTTCTTAATTTCCAGCTCCTGGAGTTCTGTGATTAAATGGGAATCTCAGCTTTCATTTAAAAATTAAGTTTCCAGCCTTCAATTGTGGAGAATACCTTGAGAATGTGACCCTTTAAAGGCACAAACCCAGAAGGCAAACAAAAAAACCCTGAACATTTATTATTTTAATAAATCTCATGATTCGGAGGCCCTGACTCGTGATTTAGAATACATGGGGGTTGGCAGTGCTGAAGGAGAGTGTCCGCAATGTGATTTCTAATACATATCACTTCCAAGTCATAGCAGATCGCCTTTCTTCTCCAGCACAGACAAGTTATCATTGTTGCCAATGCTCACAATTCGATTGTGAGGCTTGCCATATTTGGTGATTGTCTTAAATCCCCAGCTGCCAGAGTCAGGTGCTTATGGGAGAATCTCAGCTTCCTTTTAAAACAACAGTAAGTTTCTAGTCCTCCTGATTGCAGAAAAAAACTTGGAAATGTGATCTGAATGTATCCTAAAAACTCAAATGCCAGAAGGCAAATAAAATGAGCCCACACTGTATTATTTTGTAAAATCTCATGATTTTTAAGCCAGTCTGGTGACTTTGAGGGTCTGACTCCAGATTTTTGAACCCCGGGGGTTGGCAATCCTGCACTTTGAAAGTCTCTCTTCTCTTTTATTCTAGCTCAGGTCTCTCAAAACTACAGACCACAGCCTACAGCGCTCCCCCTCTTGGTGCCAGCAGTGTGAACTACACATCCCAGCATGCAATCCTCCACCTGGAGTTGAATGGCTGGCTGCTCATGTTATATCAAAGCCAGCATTGCCTGCTGGACCCCGTAGTGTTCACCTGCTTGCTGAAATGGGAGAGCAGCTGATAGTCGCGCTGTAGATGAGGTTGCAGCTTAGTTTCTGTTTAGCAGAATATTGGCTGGCCTCCCTGCTTCAGAGAGGGGCCAGGAAAACGTACGGGACCGTCTATCCCTGTCTGCTCATCTGGCTTGGCCCGCTTGGGGGAGGATCATGTGATTTCCTGGCTCCAAGCTCTGCCCTGTTTGCAGTGTGTGTTTTCTTGCTGCTGCCTCTGCTCTCCGGATTTCCCGTCCTCAGCCGTCTGCTTACCTTGGTGGTGTGGTTTCTCTCTTGTTTTCCAGAGACATCCGGCTGTGGGGAGAAATGACAGAAGTGACCAGAGAGGTGTTTGGACACTTGCCCCAGAAGGGAGGAGGAGGGGCTGTTGAAAAGTTCCTGCTGAAATCAGACAGTGTTAAAGTGGAGATTATCTCCTTAGGCTGTATAATCACTGCTCTGGAAACCAAAGGCAGGGATGGGAACCTCTCCGACATTGTCCTGGGCTTTGATCGCCTGGAAGGTGGGTTGAAATCCATTTTTTTCAAAGACAATATGCATTGACCTAGCTTCTTGGTTATTTTCTTTCTGATCCTTTTCTAAGGCACCTCTCACTAGGCCCCTGGTTCTCCATGGCCCTGCTCCCAGCGTAGTCCTCTGCTGTAGTGCACAGGGGGTGCAAAACACTACCATATCCCAGTGGTGTTGTGTTCCATCCACCCACACTGGTGTGAGTGACTATGGGCAAGGCAATGGAGAGGCTTCTATTTCAGTCAGTGTGTGTAGCGGGGGAGAGAGGGGTTTGCAGGTTGCCATTTGCTTCAGTGGAAGCAGGATCAGACCCATATTATGCAGAATCTCCACCACAAGAGAAGAAAAATTTCCTTCCTCAGTCCAGAAGGACTTTTTATGTTTAGAACAAAAACAATCACAGCACAGCATCTGGGACTGTACAATTAGGAAAGAGATGACTAAGGGGGGATATGACAGAGGTCTATAAAATCATACTGGGGTGGAGAAAGTGAATAAGGAAGAGTTATTTATCCCTTCACATAACACAAGAACCAGGGGTTGCCAATGAAATTAATAGGCAGCAGGTTTAAAGTAACCATAAGGAAGTATTTTTTCAAACAACACACAGTCATCCTATGGAACTTGTTGCCAGGGGATGATGTGAAGGCCAGAAGTATAACTGGGTTCAAAAAAGAATTAGATAAGTTCCTGGAGAATAGGTCCAGATGGTCAAGGTTGTAACCCCATGCTCTGGGTGTACCTAAATCTCCAACTGCCGGAAGCTGGGACTGGACAATAGAGGTGGAGCATTCAAAATTGCCCTGCTCTGTGCATTCCCTCTGAAGCATCTGACACTGGCCAATGTCAGGGACAGGATACTGGGCTATATGGACCGTTGGCCTGATCTGTAGAGTCATTCTTATGGCAATGAGATACATTATTATAATTTTGATTACTGTAGCAGCTAGAGGCCCCAATCAAGAATGAAGCCTTGAGAAGGAGGATGGTCAAATGGTTAGGGCACCAAGCTGGGACTTAAGAGATCCTGGGTTCAGTTACCTGCTCTGCCACAAACTCCTTTTGTGACCTTGGGGAAGTCACTTAGCCTCTCTGTGCCTCAGTTCCCCAACTGTAGAAGGGGATAATCGCCCTGCCCTGCCTGATGGCAGAGTTGTGAGAATAAATGCAACAGCATGTGAAGTGCTCAGATATGGTGATGGGAGCCATAGGAGAACCTTAGATAAATTGAGCTAGGTGTGTACAACCACAAAATGGCATAGTCTGCCCAGTATGTAACCTTTACCTCTTAGCACCAAGTGTCTCTCTGTCGGTTGCATTGGAGTTGCCCCTGATTTACACACCTATGCAAGTGAGATCAGAGTCAGGCTTGCGAAACTTGAAAATGGGGCAGGGACCATGTTTTTGTTCTGTTTTTACAGCACCTAGCATGGTTCTGGTCCATGGCTAGGGCTCCTAGGCGCTAGGCTCCTAGGCACTAGGGCAGGGGTAGGCAACCTATGGCACGGGTGCCGAAGGCGGCACGCGTGCCGAGCTGATTGTCAGTGGCACTCACACTGCCCAGGTCCTGGCCACCGGTCTGGGGGGCTCTGCATTTTAATTTAATTTTAAATGAAGCTTCTTAAACATTTTAAAAACTTTATTTACTTTACATACAACAATAGTTTAGTTATATGTTATAGACTTATAGAAAGAGACATTCTAAAAACGTTAAAATGATGACTGGCACGTGAAACCTTAACTCAGAGTGAAAAATGAAGACTCGGCACACCACTTCTGAAAGGTTGCCAACCCCTGCACTAGTGTCATACAGATAATTAATAACACTGTGAATGTTGTCAATCCCTGGGTGCAGCAGCAGAACTGGATGCTGGGGATGGAGAGGTTGGGGACTTATGGATCAGTTCAGGGTGGGTGTTCCATGTGCAGGTGGCAGTATGGATGCTGGCGCAGGGAGGTCTGTGTGAGAACTGACAAGGGGGCGGAGGAGGCTGGCAACCTTCGCGCAGCAGAGCAGGTGGGGTTGGTGGACAAGAGGCGGGAGTGGGCATGCAGTGAGTGCAGAGTCACGAAGACCCATGAAGTGAAGACAAGTACCTTGACCCCAATGTGGAGAAAGAGGGGAACAGGTGGAGAGGCTTCAAGAGGGGGCAGGCAGGGTAAGTGATCCAAGCAGTTGTGCTTTGTATGGAGAGGAGGGACAGCGATGTGGATGGTAGAGGCCTGAGAGGACAAGCGTGTATGTTCAGGGCTCTGGGAGCGAGGGATGTGAGTGGACGTTTCTGATTAGTGCCTTACTACAGTGGAGCTAACAGGCCCGTCTGTTACACCGCTGAGTCTAGTTCTGAAAAACATTTAGTTCCTGATTCTGCCCATCTTGCTCATGAACTACAATGGAGCAGTGCCACTGAAATGAGTGGGATTCCTCAGACTAGGGGTTACTCTGCATTACGTTGAGCTGGGTCTTTGGAAAGCCCATGAAATAAGGCTTGACGGGGAAATGGCTGCCTTGAGGTCATTGTATCCCTAAACAGATCTGAGCCAGGCACGCAGCACACATGAGTGCACTCAGTTCTGCAATAAGCAGCTGATCAGTCACCACCTGACTGCAAATAGGCGCTTTCTTCCTGTTTTTAAGGCAAATTATATGAGCCACTTGGAGCACCATGGAGTGACCACTGAGGGCAGAATGCCCCAGCTGTCACATTGGGACCATGTTCTCGCCTTTTCCGAATACGGAAGAAGCACTCCGAATGCTCGCTTAGCTCCAGAAGGGAACACACGCTCCAGGCTTTCTGGCAGCTCCCTGGCAGACACACATCAGACTGCTTTTATTTCATGCATTCCCTCCTTTTTGTTATCTCACAAATTTGTGTGAATGTAGGAGGCCAAATTCTGCTTTCCATTCTCGATGGAGAATCTGAGAGCAGAGCAGAGACCATGTGTTAATCTTGCATGGTGTCAAGTATCAGGGGGTAGCCGTGTTAGTCTGTATCTACAAAAACAACAAGG
>NW_020664626.1:789861-851800 GCF_002925995.2 Terrapene triunguis | reverse complement strand
TGCATCTGAAGAAGTGAGGTTTTTACCCACGAAAGCTTATGCCCAAATAAATCTGTTAGTCTTTAAGGTGCCACCAGACTCCTTGTTGTTCATGTATTAATCTGTTTTTTTGCCCGAGGAATGGAGTAGATTTGGATGAATGGGTTTGGTTTCTCTGGTTAATAGGGTGCGTTTGTTACTATGGTAGAGCACTAATTGGTTTCTGTGTAGATTCTAATTTTCAAACCGCTCTAAAATCCACATGCGTCATTAGGGTGGCTCAAAAATTGGCCTGTCAGTTCAGAGTCTGGGTAAAGTCTGGGGTGAGAATTTGATGACAGTGTTCTCTAGAGTACAGACCCCCTCATCCCTTCCCCCCCCCCCGCCCCAAAAGGAAAAAGTCCTGTTTTTTAAATGTCAGCCTTCTCATAATGCACAGATATGGACCCGACAGGGGGCGCTATCCCCCCCAATCCCCCTCACTGCACTGCCCTTGCTGAAACCTAGCATCAGCACCAAGAACTTTTTAGCTTGAATACCTGCAAGCTATTGGAGTTTGCTTTGTGAGCTCACCTGCTGTGAGCCAGGTTCATCTCTTGCAGCAGAGAGCGATTGTTAGGGAGACCTTCCCACACAATATACCACAGGGGAAGGGGAACTGAGTTGGGAGCTAGAAACCGTGAATTAAAATTTCTTCCCCTGACTGTGGGAAATATTTCTATGCATTTCATAGCTCTTAATAGTAACCCAGGCTGCCTATATCCCTGTCCTGAGAGGAGATGACCGTCCTTCCCCTATTTAGCAAATAAGCGGCTGCTCAAGGGCCTTTCAGCCAAAGCCAGGAATAGACCCAGTCTCTAAAGACTGGCCCAAGGCTCCTCCCCTCAGCCATGCCGCCCTTTTAAGTGAATCTGCCAAGGTGGCTTGCCCTAGGCAGCAACATAGTGTCCGTATATTGATGGTGAATAGGGCAAGGGCTGCAAGCAGCAAAAAGACGGTCTTGTGGCTGTGCAGTGTACTGGGGCTCAGGAGATCTAGTGTCTGTCCTGGGCTCTCCCACAGCCTGCCTCTGGGATGCTGAGCAAGCCACTTACAGCAGTGTGTTTTGGAGGTGACCACCTGGCTGAGATCTGCCTAGAGAACGCCTCACCTCCATGGTATTTAGCAGGAAGGATTGCCTTGTGGCTAATGCATCAGCCTCGTGCTCCAGGTGGCTACATTGGGTGGGAAGTGTCACCTTAGCTCTCCATTTCCTGGCTTTTTAACATGTACATCTTGTTTAGGCGGCTGTTCTTGTAAAGGGACCTTAAACTCCACAGTTCCTTGTTCGGCAGCCATGAGTTTTGAGGACTGAAACTCTCCCATTCTGGAAGGGCACGAGGAGTGCAGGGCAGTTGTTGGGTGTGATGGAAATGGGCATGCACCTCCAAGATGCGCCATTGGGGATGCCTTCTAGAACTCAAATTAGTAAACAAATGGAGACTTGCAGACACCTTCTACCCTTGTCTTTTTGCCAGGACTGTTTTTCCCACTCCACCCCACCCCAATCCAACTTTCTGAGCTCCATCCGCCTGGCTCTAGGGATCACAGTCAAACTAGAACTTCGTTTTGAATGATGACTCATTTATTTTTGTTAGGTTATGTCAACAAACACCCCTACTTTGGAGCCACAATTGGGCGAGTTGCTAACAGAATTGCTAATGGGAAATTCACGGTGGAAGGAAAAGAGTATCAGTTGGCCCTCAACAACCCACCCAACAGCCTGCATGGAGGGAACAAAGGGTTTGACAAGGTAAATCTGATCATGGTCAAATTGATTCTAATCTCCCTTGTTTTCAATCAGGAGCATCCTGTTAAAGCAAGAGGTTGATTTTTAGTAGCTTTATCCCTGTGTTATTGATGTTTGAGGACAAGCTTTCTGTACCTTGAAAGTTGACACTCTTTCCAAATGGCTTCCTTATCACGCTAATATCTCCTTGTTTTACAATGATCCTTCAGCTCTATACAGTTAAAACACCCAGTCCCTGCAATTTGCACCAAGCAGCTTTTACAGCTGGTAAGCTGCCCCTAATTAGAAATATTGTCTGCTGCAGACTTGGCCACTACAGCTGGTCTGGGGCTGGACTTTACCTGCTGGGTTACTGTGGCAAGCCATTTCTCCTCCCTGTGGCTCTGTTTCCCCTTGCTCCCCTTGCCACGGCAGGGACCTCTTCAGTTTTAATTTTAGCAAAGACATCTTTTATCCCAAATACTAATTATACACTGGAGTCAAATGGATTCTAAAAAAAACTAAATAAGGAGTTTTAAACAGTGTAAGTCTCTTTCCCAGTACTTGTCTACATTTGAAAACTGTCCAGTGTTTAAACTCAATTGGGTGTGCTCAAGTGAAGAGTGCTGACCTCTGTGGCCAGAGTAGACAAGGACTGGATGTGTCAGCAGTGTAATAGCTGTTAGCCATGACTAGCTGAGTGGTGGTGAGCAGAACCAGTTGTCATCTAGCTGGCCGCAGTGCTGTGGTCATCATGAAGTCATCTGGTTCCCAGGCAGGTTACTGTATAGCATTACGTTCTTTCTGTTTGGAGAGATGAACGGTCTTTATTACAAGTTTGAGATATTTTCCTGAAATATCTTCCAAATATTTTCTATGAAACCCATTTTTTTTCACACTTACAAATTTTGTTGGCTCTGTTCTTTTCAATCAGTTACAGAAATAACTGTATATAGCATTAACAACGTCTGCTCTCAGAGCTGGCTCATGTCCTCCAAAGTGCAGGAATTAGCAGCTTTGCATTGAGCACCCACGTTTAAAGATGAAGTTTAATGCCAGGTATCCCCATTTTGTAAAACACTCTTTGCCATTATTACCATACTTCCCATACAAGTATCAACACAGCTGTTTTGTAACCTGTATTGGCTGCCTTTTAAAAGACCCATTTGTGTTTGATCACAATCTTGTTTTGTTATCTGTATATGTATTTTGTTCCGTTTCTAAAAATGATAAGTATACAAAACTTGGACTGTAAGCTCCCTTGGGGCAGAGACTGTCTTTTTGTTCTGTGTTTGTGCAGTGCCTGGCCCAGTGGTGTCCTGGCCTATCACTAGGGCTCCTAGGTGCAGCGGCAATACAAATAGTATCATTTTCCGATATACACATGACCTCAATCACTCAGGTCCAGCCTCTTGTCTTTTGGGATGTCATTAGAGGCTCGATCCTGCAGGGAGCCCAGCACTCTGGTCCTGATCCAGCAAAGTCCATAAGCACCAGCTTAACTTCAAGCACATGAGCTGTCCCATTGAATTCAGCAGGACGACTTATATGCTTGAAGTTAAGTATGTGCTGAAGTGCCTGGCTAAATCAGGAATAGAGTACTCAGCGCCTCTTAGGATCAAGCCCAATTTCCCTAGGGCGTCACAGTGGTGCTGGAACAGTTTTTAGAGTGGGGGCGCTGAGCTGCGCCCCTCCCTTACCCATGTCTGTGCCCCTCACCACCCCCTCAAGCTGGGGCCAGGAGCAGGGCTGTGGCTTCAGGAGCGAGGGATGCAGACAGGGTAAGGGGGCAGAGGCTGGGGTCACAGCTGGGGATGGGTGCGGAATCCCGGGCCAGGGTCAGGAGCAGAGCCCCAGCCATGGGGCTGGCAGCCTGGACCCTGGGTGCCGGGCCGGGCGGCCAGGCATGGGGCCTGGCGGCTGGGACCCCTGGTTGGCGGCCGAGACTCCAGGTATGGGACCAGCGGCCGGGACTGGGGCCAGCAGCAGAGCCCCCGGGTGTGGGGCCAGCAGCCGAGACCCTGTGCAAAACCTGGGGGTGCTGCAGCACCCCCTGCTCCCGTAGTTCCTGCACCTGTGGGGCTCTGGCTGCCTTAGAGCCTTCATGGATGGGAAAAAAACAAATATTTAATTTAAAAAATGAAGTAGAAATATATGTACATTTAATAGCAAATCCTCTCAGACAGTTGTTTTTGTCCATGAAGTTGCTATTCTGGGCTTGGATGGCTGTTAATGGCTGGTGGGGTTTTGTGTGCTTGTGCTTTTCTTTTAATCCTGGGGGGCAATGTTCAACAAAAATTGTCAGTTTTTGCGGGAATAGTATGCTGATTTTGGGGGCCAGAAAACCTTGATGATGTTTCTTTGAATAGTCACTTCAATGAGATCTCCCCTTCAGCTAGTTAGTGTGTATGTACAGGCTCTAATAGGAAGGCCTTTAATCACCCAAGAAGTGCTGTTACCACAGTGCAATAGATGTCATGTTATCAAAGCAGTCGCAGTATAACCAAAGGCCAGATCCTCAGCTGGGGTAAATCAGCATAATTCCACTGAACTACACATTTACATCAGTGAAGGATGTGGGCCAAAAATGCATAACATTTTTTCCTACGGTTTCTCCTACTGCACAATGAAAATGTCATCACTGAAGTCTTAGCGGCAATAGTAATTATGCAGTAGTACTTATTCTAAACATGTCGGTTATTTTTTTAAACATTCTCTGAAGATTATTTTAAAGAGTAAAGAAGAGATTTCAGGACAGAAATTCAGCCTCGCGGGCAGGACACAATGTCCTGTGCTGTTGTTAAACTGACAGCTGGGAGAAGGGAGAGAGTAACAGTAATTTTTGTGACTACATCTCCTACCACCCAGACCGCACGATAAATAATGTTTGGCACGCCAGAAAGCTGGTAAGAAACTAATCTTGCTTTCCTGGTCTGAGTTATGTGAAATAGGTCAGGATTACATAAAATTACATCCTTGCCATCTGACAAGGAGTTAGTAGCCACTGACTGCAGCAGCTATTTTTACACTCTGTGACGTTGGACTC
Source organism: Terrapene triunguis (assembly GCF_002925995.2). Classification (NCBI taxonomy): domain Eukaryota; kingdom Metazoa; phylum Chordata; order Testudines; family Emydidae; genus Terrapene; species Terrapene triunguis. The sequence continues at coordinate 847,007 of NW_020664626.1, read as the reverse complement.
TCATTTCCCCACTAGCTAGATTTGTCTGCCTCCTTCCTTCTCTGTATGCTTGCTGTGGTATAGCTGCTTAGAACCCAGGGTCAGCAGTTGTAGCAGTCCCACCTGCAGAAAGGCACATTACAATTGACCTGATTATTTGATTTCCATGTCTGGGTCAAGACCATGCACATCTGCAAAGAGAAGAGCATGTGAAGGTCCATTCAGCCATGGCAAATAGAGAGCAGGCTGATGTAACTTCATTCCAATTAGAAGGAAGCTGACTAGGGAACTTGGAGGATGACACTCCAGGCGGTATGAGAATACTGCGATTCAACCTAGTTATTGATCCTGTCTGTGTCCAGAGAGCTGGGGAAATCCCAGAGTCTGTGCCATCCTGACCCAAACCCAGAAAGCAAATACATACGATTATAATTTGCCTATGATTTCCCCTTTTAGAGCCATGGAGCTCAAAGCACTTTCCAAGTGTGAATTAATTAATACTTATGCTAGCACTGTACGGCAGGTAAGTATTATCCCTGGTGTAAGGGTAGGTAAAGTGAGGTACACAGAGTTGTGAAGTGGCGTGCCAGAGTTCTCATCACAATGCAGCTTCTGAAAGCTTGCTGCAGTGCTCAGCTTGATGGTGCTGTAAAAGAAGAAAGCAAGGAAAAGAGGAAGAAAGGGGTAAGCAACATCTATGTGACTTGGAGCCTCGTGCTGTGAGTACATTGCATCTCACAAGCTAAGCAGGATTGGGCCTAATTGTGACTCCAAGGGACGTGCTTCAGCACAGATGATATTCCTTGCTCTGTGTTGGTCACGTACACGTGCTTTCGCATGGTGCCGTGGGAGCATGGCACCTTTCTGATGTGATCCTAACTGTTTGTGGTCATTCTGGGTATGTCTACACTGCAAAAAAAGACCCATGGCAGCGAGTCTGAGTGCAGGTCAACTGACTTAGCTTGTGGGGCTCATGCTGCATCGCTGAAATAGCAAGGTGGACGTTGCATCTTGGGCTGGAACCTGGGCTCTGAAACCTAGCAGGGGTGTGTGTGAGTCTCAGAGCCTGAGCTCCAGCCCGAGCAGAAATATCTACATGTCTGTTTTTAGCCTCCTTGCCTGAGCCCCGTGAGCCCAAGTCAGTTTACCTGGGCTCTGAGACTCGCTGCTGTGTGTTTTTTTTTTTTTTTTGCAGTGTAGATGTACCTTAAAGATCCTGTGACACTTATCAGAGGGGTTTGAGAGTTATCCCTAGCGCTCTGATTGGACTCCAGCGTTAGTTGTTCTGTTCCTCCAACTTCTCCTAGTCATTTCAGTTGGATACAGTGTTTGTTTTCACTTCCTATTTTAAACTGTGCAGCTGAGGAGCTCCCACCCCAGGAGTGGGCTAAGTGATCCCTGAATGTAGATTGTAGGACCTCTAGATAAAATGCAGTCTATACATTTGTTTTTAGATTATGTATCTGAAATATACAGGACCTTGAGGAAGTGGGAAATAATACTGGTTGGCAGCTTCTTTTTCCTGTGTTAAATCCAACATGTAGCACGAGAGAAGGGTGTTGCTCAGTAAAATATTATGATTGATATTACTGTGTCACTTAGGAGCCTCAGTCATGGATCAGGACCTTATTGTGGTAGGCACTGTACAAGCACAGAACAAAAAAGGCCTCTGCCCCAAGAAGCTTACTGTCTAACAATGGTTTCTATGTCGCTGCGGCTGTAAACAAGAATTCTGAGAAATGTGTTTGCCTCCGGAAATGGAGCCATGTCAAATATCTTGCATGTGGTTTTCCACGGGGGTAGAGAAATGAAATGAATTGTTGTTGCAGGTTCTCTGGACCCCGGAGGTGCTGCTAAATGGCATACGCTTCTCCAGAACGAGTCCAGATGGTGAAGAAGGGTATCCTGGGGAACTAAAAGTCTGGGTGACCTACACGCTCGATGGTGGGGAACTAGCAATTAACTACCGAGCTCAAAGCAGCAGCACTACTCCTATTAGCCTGACAAACCATGCCTACTTCAATCTAGCAGGCCAGGTAAGATAATCATCCTTGGTACTTCTCATGCTTTGAAAGCATGACTGACTTCATCTCACTAAACTAAATGCCTCATAACTCTCTCATGAGCTACGTTGTCCAGTGATCTTACTCTGCTTGCTATAACATCGGAACAACTAATACTTTAATACATCGTGCGGGGAGGGGAACCAAGAGCCATGTGCAAGTTGGGGTAGGATGAGGGAGGGAGACGCTGGGGCTATTTGTGGTGTGGGTAGTCAGAAAAGCCCAGTCCAAGGGGGTTCAGGGCAATTAGGGACATGCCCTGCTCAGGGAAGTTAATTTAGCACCAGGAGAAGCTACTGTGACTCTTACAGTCTGTTTGGATTCCCAAGCAAGTGCAGAAGGGACTGCGTACAGGACAGTGGCCTGTGATGTACAGAGCAGACTGGATGAGCACCTGGTCTTTTCTGGCCTTAAACTCCCTGACTCTGAGAGAAAATGAAGCTTGTTGGGGTCACCACCACTCATGGCTTTTGGGAAAATGGCTCTTTTCTACTCCCCATTGTTTCTGGGCCAGGAGACCCAGAACAACCCAACCAGCTAACAAAGCGTTAAATAACCTCTGCTTCAGTGATACAAGTGTATCCCAGTGTCATGGGTGCTTCACTTTGTGCTGACACATCCCTTGCTCTGACCACATTCTACTAGTGCCTAGAGCCCCAGCTGAGATCAGGGTCCCCACACTAGGAGCTGTAGACAAATGTAGTGAGAGAGTCCTGGCTCACAGTCTAACTAGACAAGACAGAAAACAGCTGGAAGGAGAGAAAAACAAAGGCATAGAAAGGGAAAGTGAATTGTCTAAAGTCACCCAACAAGTCACAGCAGAGATGGGAGTAGAGCCCATGTCTCTTGAGTCACCGTGCCCTGCCATGTGGACCACACTGCTTCTCAATTACATTTTGCTCTCATTACATTTATAATCAGGCATGAAGCCAAAGGTATAGAAAATAATTCTCCCAAGTACTGCTGTGCAGTGAGGATAGCATCTGATAGCATTGTTACATTCTTACACTTAGATAACAAGGCTCTTTGAAACATGCTAGATAGAAAGAGATATTTTAGAATGTCTGCGTAATTTAACTATATCAATGCCATTGTTTTAACAACTGCAGTGTAATCATCAGTGTATAGTTAATTGGTTAATGATAAGGCAAAGTAAACAAATATAATTTGCAGAATAATCACATTTTATGGAGCAGACATAACACCTGCAGTGTGTGTGTCTCTCTGTGTGAGAAGTTGTTAACGCTGATTAGAAAGTGACACACACATTTAAGGGCTTGATCTTGCTCCTATTTCAGTTGGGGGGGGGCAGTTTGCAGGTTGCCATTCGCTTCAGTGGAAGCAGGATCAGACCCATACTTACACAGAATCCCCACCACAAGAGAAGAAAACCTTCCTTCTCCAGCCCAGAAGGACTTTTGCCCTCTAGAACAAAGACTGCCAACCACAGCACAGCATTTGTGACCCTGACACCTTCTGATCTACTTTAGTGCCTTTGCTGGGTTACACTTTAGTTTTGCTTTTTTGATGATTTGTAAAAGCTTATTTAGGCACTTTTGGTTTGTTTGTTTTTTGAGTTTTTGTTGCTAAACAAATGTTATTTACATACTGAAATAAAACAGATGGTTTGTAAAACCTAGACAGAATGTGCTTTATTTGTTTCTGAAAGATAGCTGGGCTGTTATGGAATTTTGGGGGTAAGACTTGGAAAGTGTACTGAACCCCCTTCACTGTGAAAGCTAGATAATGTTGACTTTTCTTAGAAACAGGTATTGACCAATAGCCATTGGCAATATCAATGGCAAAAAACCATTTTGCTTTGGGATTTACAGATTTAATTGGGTTAGGGCATTTTGGATACAACAGCTGCACAAGCTAGAATTACTTGATTTAATTTTTGATAATTAATAGTAAGATGCCATGACCCATTTGGTTTTTGTACTAGCCAAATTAGAGAATTGCATACTGAAGAATACTTACGGATGATTTTTTGTTGCAGCAAAGATTTAATGGTTTCAGCAATATGAGGATTGGCCTGATATGGGAAAGGATTTGGGGGATTGGTTTTTTTTTCCAATTTTAACAGTTACTTTTATTTTTTTACACTTATGCTTTTGTTTAGCAAAAGCATTAACATATTTAGCCACAATTGCTTGCCTTTTAGTTTTTTTTTTTTTTTTTTTGGCAATTTTTGTAGGGTACAAACACAGAACAAAAAGACAGTCCTTGTACCAGAAAGCTTTCAGTCAAAGACCCAGATCCTCAAAAAAAACCAGTGGGAGTTAGGTACCTAAATACCTCTGAGGATCTGGCCCCAAGAAAGTGTCTACCTTAGGTTTTATATGGTACCTTCCCTAGTAACTTTCCTGTGTGCACTAGGGGGAAAAGCAATAAGGAAGTGCAGGACAGGCAGACAGAAGTGAGTGCGGAAATTTCCAGCTCAGTACAGTTGGCAAGCTTTTCAGCATGCCCACTGTACCAGTACATACAAGCTGTCATTCTGACAAGTAGTCTGTTCTTGACTGTGTATAGAGCATTGATTAGGCTGTGAGTGTATCGAGCAGTGGAGTGGGATTAAAGCCTTGGGATTATGAGGGTTGCTTTTGCGTCCCTCTGCTTACTGGGTAACGTGGAGACTGTGCCAGTTGTAGGGAAGCTCAGAGTCACTAATGTTTAAATGCTGCAGTCCAGCGACATGGGCTCTGCTGGAGTTTGTGGTCAGTGTCCATGTGGTATGATAACTGCCAGTGGAAAACACCCTACACAGGTACCTGGACACATGTAAGGGGTACAGTGTAAGTGTAAACATTTCTTTCATTGTCTCCTAGGGATCACATGATATCTACAACCATATGGTCTCCATAGAAGCAGACTCTTACTTGCCTGTGGATGACACCCTGATCCCTACTGGTTGGTGACTTTGAGAATTGCATTTGTTTGAGGGGAGGGGATTTCATAGACTCATAGACTTTAAGGTCAGAAGGGACCATTATGGTCATCTAGTCTGACCTCCCGCATGATGCAGGCCACAAAAGCTGACCCACCCACTTTCCCTTATCTCAGCTGTTGAAGTCTCCAGATCGTGATCTAAAGACTTCAAGTCGCAGAGAATCCTCCAGCTTGCGACCTCTGCCCTATGCTGCGGAGGAAGGCGAAAAACCTCCAGGGCCTCTGCCAATCTACCCTGGAGGAAAATTCCTTCCCAACCCCAAATATGGCGATCAGTAGAACCCCGAGCATACAGGCAAGATTCTCCAGCCGGACCCACATTTTACCAGCGATGGCACGTTATTGCCTAATTGACTAAAATCACGTTATCCCATCAAACCATTTCCTCCATAAACTTATCTAGCCTAATCTTGAAGCCAGAAAGGTCTTTCGCCCCCACCGTTTCCCTCGGAAGGCTGTTCCAAAATTTCACCCCTCTGACGGTTAGAAACCTTCGTCTAATTTCAAGCCTAAACTTCCCCACGGCCAGTTTATATCCATTCGTTCTCGTGTCCACATTTCATAGCTCAGCGGGAGCAGGACTGGCTCTAAGGCGAGGAAAGTCATTCTTAAACCTAAGTGAAGTTTCTTATTCCAGTAGAGTAATGGTTTGATCCTTCTGTTAGCAAACAGGAGTGGCATGAAAGGGGGTCCAAAGCCACATGACAATAGCTCTCCTTGCATGAGGCAGCTCTGCAGTTTGCACAGAACTGACCCTTGTCTCACCCAAACATAGTTGGAGAACGATTCCCTAAGCCCTGGTGTGACTGATTGCTTTGGCCTTGTAGCCCCCATTATGGTGCTGGTACCTGCTCCATGGTTAACTGAGGTTTCAACGGATGAGCCTGATGTTTGGCCTCCATTTAAAATCCCCCCAAAAGCTGCATGTGTCTCCAAATTGAGAGGTTGTATTTGGGTCCCATCTGGGATCCTTCCATCAAATTTAAGATCAGACAAAGTTCTGAGGGGATCAGTGGCATTCTAAAAGTCTAACACTTTTTGCCATGTACTGCACAGGAGAGGGCTCTGTGACCTCATGTGTATGCCAGCTAGTGAGTCACATGTCGCTCTGTACAGCGACACACTAGCTCCGTGTCTAAAGAGCTCATGTGCCTAGGCCGTGCAAAGAGCACTTGGTTAGGTAACACATCATCCTGCTTTGTTCCAGAGATGTGGGTGTGAAACAAATTACACAGCCATGTGTTCTGAGATGGACATTTTCCGTATGCCACGTGCAAGGAAGAAAGTTGCGAGGTTGCTTTCACCACAGGGGCAGAGTTAAGGGGATTTGGCTGCCTTAACTGTGAATTTCTCTCCTTTCAGAGGTTTGACTATTTTGGGAGCTCAATTCAGAACTTCCTGGGTTTCTGTCTTTTAAATCTAGCACCCTTGAAAAGTAATTTACATTCATACCACTGATAGGTTCCTGCAACTTTCCTCAGTGGATAAAGCACAGTGTGAGTAGCCACAGGCTGACTCACGACTCTGGACATGTGGTGAGCATTCCCGCATGGGGCAAATAAATGAGGTAATTAACCAATAAACAAGGTGGGTGATTCAGCTTGTCATCAGAGGACAGTTACTGGAGAGACAGGAATGAGGAGGCTGGAAGGAAGGGCCAGAGAAGCCCAGGATCTTCAGGAGGTGAGATCTCTTCCCCCCATCATGTGTCTGGGGAGAAGGGAAAAGCCTCATGTTGTGGGGAACAAGCCCTCATATAACACCTTGTAAAAGAAGCACACAGGGTTGAACTTGCCATGGGAGTGTGTGAGGACTGTTTGCAGAGAGGAGTCCAGGGTGAGGGACTTCACTCTGCTACACATAGGTATGAGTAACTTCATCCGATCATCTCGGGGCATCATGGGTCTCCATACTTCCATTGTGTAATGAGTGGGGAGGGGAAGCCAGTGAAGCCCTTTCTGCCTGTGGGTACCTGTGGGTATGTCTGTGTTGCAGCTGGGAGCAAGCCCCCAGCCTGGGTAGACAGACTTGCACTAGCAGGCTAAAAACAGTTGTGCGGACAGAGGCAGAGGCTCAGGCTCACTGCCCCCCTAGGCTTGATCTTGGGTGGCCAGCCCAAGTCTCCACCTAAGCTGCAGTGCCAAAGTCCCACAGCTGTTTTGAGCGCACTAGCCCAAGCCACGCCAGCGCAAGTCTGTCTCTCTAGCCTGTGAGACTTGCTTCCAGCTGCCTCTCATGTCCTTCTCCCCCCCCCGTTCTCCCCACCTCCTTCCAGCCCAGCTGCTTGTGCTGTTGCCAGCTGAGCAGCTCCTAGTGCTAGGACCTGGTTCCTTTTCCCCTTTCCTTCCTCTTGCAATGCCTGGCTTACTCAGGCTTGCCTAGCAAAGGTTTCCACATGATCCTGAGGTCCTACTATTCCCATAAACTGTGCCTGGATAATCTGTCCCTCAAAGCCTGGCCATATTACACGATGGGAATCCCAGGTACAGTCTGATTGCTTTGTTTCACATGTGATGGGTCAGATCCTCACCTAGCATAAATCAGTATAACTCGATGGCTGTGTCACTGGGGCTACACCAATTGACACCAGCCGAGGAGCAGGCCTGGTCGCTTGTATTAGGAAGGACTGCCTTGGTGCTGAGCACATTAATTTTTTCAAAAAGGAATGAATTACATGCTGAAAAGTTTGAATCGGTCCCAAATCAATTTTAAAGCTAAAAGTAAAATGTCAAAGCAGCCCAGGCGCCTCTGACGTGTCAGGTGCCACAGCAGGGAGAGAAGAAGGTGGCGTTTTTCTCCTCGAATTGTTGCTGCCAGCCAGGCCTGTTTGGGGGGGGGAGAAGGGCAATTGCCCAGGGGCCCAGGTGATTTAAAAGGGCCCATGGTAGTGGCGGCGGGACCCCCGGGCCCTTTTAAATCATCCGGGCGGCCGCAGGGCTCCTAGGCGTGCGCAGGGTGGTACCGGCAGTGGTGAAGGCAGCCGGGCGGGTATGTGGAAGTCCTGGCCGAGCCCATTGACTGCTCTGCCCTGGGGCCTGCAATTGCTGTCGGCTGGCCTGCTGCCAGCAAAGCACTGGCAGCTAAACCTCAATGGAAACCACCAGAGCCCTCTCTGTCTAACCTCAGAGAGACTTAAATACAATGAGCGCTGGTGGGTGATGGTCACACACCGTCTGGATAACTGTGTACTACAGAGGAAAGGCGAATCCTTGAAAGTTTTTGGCGAGGTCTTTCCCCGTGTGGAAGTCTCCCTGTTCCAGGGTTTCTCCGTCAGTCTGTTGATTTCAGCGGAGTTCTGCTGAAGTGAATTGGAGTTGAGCCAGGCCCCATGTTTCTAGGCCTTAAGGTTTTCGTTGCATAAACGCCCGACTCGAGTGTAAGCCATGCTGCAGCTTTCCCCATGAGGGTGCGGTGCACAGTTAGGCCTGCAGGGGGTGCACCACTCTACCTGGCTAGGGGCAGCAGCATGGAGAAGGGAGAGGGAGTTGTCCAGGCGCCTTGCTCCTCTTGGTTGAGGGAGAGCGGGAGTTAAATTTACTGGGTTCTCTGTGCCTGTGTCGTCTTCACTTGACACCAGCTGAGGCCAGACCTAGAGCACTCCTGCTGTACCAGCTGCTCCTAAAACTGGCCTTATACCTGCCTCCCACCCAGCAGCAGAGGCCCCTTCCCAAGACCTAGGATGGGCAGGAGCCAAAGATCGCAGCAGTCCTAGTAGAACACCGGTGCCTCCCTAGGGACTGGGGAGCTGGTGCTGTTTGTGAGCTCTGAGGAGCAGAGGGGAGGCCCCTGCCCAGCTAGGGCAGAGATGGCTGCTCCCGCACTGAAGAGCTAACCGTTTTGGGTGGGAGGAAGCAGAAAACTGATTAATTTGTGCAGCTAAAGTTGAAGAGACCAGAGAACTGATGAGCTGAGGGTGTGAGGAAATGGAGGGGGCACGGCATTATGGGCACGTGGGGGACGAATGAGGGAAAGTTGGGGTGTCTGACATGCGGGGAGGGGTGAGCAGTGATGGAATGGCAGGGTGGCGTGGCGTGGTTGTCACGTGTGGGAGAGAGTGAGTGCCTGGTGTGAACGATATGTGAGAGAATGAGATAAAGTTTGGAGTGAAGTGTGTCTGTCTCCCCCTCTGTCCGCCCAGGGGTCTGACAGGTGTGCGTGCATGTGTGTGTGTCCGTCCCTCTGTCCACCCAGGGGTCTGACTGGGGTGTGTGTGTGACCCCCTTTGTCCACCCAAGGATTTGATGGGTGTGTGTGTCCCTCTGTCCATCCAGTGGTCTGAAGGGTGTGTCTGTGTGTCTGTTCAGGGGTGTGTGTCTGTCTGTATCAGTGTGCGGGGTGGGAGTGCTGTGTGCGTTGGCGTTTCTGGTAAGCCTCGGCTAGCAAAATTTTGCTGGAGCTGGTAGGTTTTATTTCCTTGACGTTTTTGCAAGTCTGCATTACCATATGCCTTCCGGCTCCGCTGTGGGCAAGTCACATTGATTTGCACCTGGGGGCGGGGGTGAGTAGATCTAGGTGAATCTGCGTCATTACTCCTCATGCGTCTCCTCTGGATCCAGGACCCAATTCAGCAAGAGACTGAATGTAGGCACATCAGTATTCCCCCGGGGTTCAGAATGCAAAAGGGCATTGACTTCGGTGGGACTGATGCCATGCTTAGAGTTCAGCCCATGCTAAGTACACGGCACTTACCTTGCTGAATTGGGACCTTAGTGTAATGTTTTAATGGATGCTCATGCATTTTAAGTAACATCTCTTTCTTGAAAGTTAGCAATTACCTGGCTGGTTATTTAAGTTTTTAATTGCGCCTTGGCTTGATATTCCTGTTTTCTGTATCTATTTGCCTTTTAACATTTTGGATAAATGAATCCATTAAGGCAAAAAAATAGATGGATATTCTGTGCTTAGTTAGGCGGAGGTTGTGTATATTTTAAAAACCATTTTGTGTGGGACTGTCTCTTTTTTTTTTTTTTTTTTTTAGCATAAGTAGACACCTGAATAAAACAGCTTCTCTTTTTAAAGTGATTCTTCCTCCACTCTAATGTAGTCAGTAGAATTCTACATTTAGATCAGTTCGAAAGCCACAAAAGTGCATGACTTGTAAGATAAAGAGTGATTCTGAGCATTTGCAAAGAAGAACTGGTGCAGAGCAACTGATGAGTTCAAAGTGAGTAGATCTGAAAAGTCAGGGCAGTCGGCAGCGAGGTGAAGCTGTGACTGCTGATGTCAGAAGAGAAATGTCCCCAAACAGGGACTTCAGAGCAACAAAAAGATTAACTGTTTGATGGGAAGTTTGTTGTTCCAGTCAAAGTTACCCGCATTGGCGATAAATCCGAGCAAATAAAAACCTGGCAATTGCCAGGAAAATAGTTCATACAAAACTTGATCACAGACGGCAGCACTGCGCCAGAGAACCGATGGCTGTGATCCGTGGCCCTGATCTCCCGCTGCCTGTCACTTACACCTGTGCTTCCAAATCTGGCTGGCAGCGTGTGGCACCTGCTGTGTGGCGTAATTTCCTATTGTCAAGGACTGTGCCGAGTGGAGGAAGAGTCACTTTAAAGAGAGAAACTGTTTTACTCAGGTGTCTACTTGTGCTAAAAAAACACAGCCCCACACAAAATGGTCTTAAAAAGTATGCACAACCTCCACCTCACCCACCAAACACAGAATATCCAACTAGTATTTTTGGCAGCGTTTGACACCTGCTCTGTGGTATTGTTTCCTATTGTAAAGGTCTGTGCAGGGAGTGGGGAATGACGGCCCTGTGTGACTCTGAAGAGGGGGATGATTTTCAAAGGGCAGCTAGGCACCGAACTCCCATCTGTGCCTCTGAAAATCTCCCCATAACTTATAACTTTTTGGTAATGGGTTTGAATGCTTTGGGCTCAAACAATTCTTAAGGTCCACTAGAAGTGGAGAGATCACACTCTGTGACCTTGTCCCCTCTACTGGCTTTATTATTAGCATATCAGGTCACTATTACATTCTTCTCTAGCTTCTCTCTACTTCTTCCATTTGCATTTATTTATCGATATGTTTCTGGTGATCACCTATTCATGTGCTGAAGTGTGTGTGTTAGGGCTTCTAAAGAGTGATTAGGTGGATATGTTCTTTTACACTTTATTTACCAATTGTCACTTGTTATGGCACTTAAATACTAATAATGTCAGAGTATGGCAGGCCTGGTGGGGTACAGAGTGCACGCTGGAGCCCCCTGGTTTGATCTGCCATGAGTAGCCTGCTGTGTACTCTGAATGCAGCATGTGAGACATGTTTAATTCCACCCACAGTCCTGGTGGAGTTTGGTCCATTATTCTCCCTACACCTTTCCTTGGTTACATAGTCCTTGGCAGTATTCGTTGCCATGTGAGTATAACTCTTGATGTGCAGAACAAACCCAGAAGTTTCTTGTTAATTTCAGAGGGTTTGATGATGCCTGTAAGGGCCAGTCTTGTGTCCCAGAGTTCCATGGTCCACAGTGTGAGGGGCGCATAAACTGCTGTATCTCTTTAAGGAGTGCATATACCGCTCCCCACATGGCTAGCCATCTCTGCTGATTGGTAGTTAGGGATGGAGTCATGGCTCTGCCCACTCCCTGCCTCTCTGGTGGGAACCCCATCTCAGCAGCCCCTGCACTCCAACACACTCACTGTGTGATCACATAAGGCCACAGTCTAGCAGCTGATAGTGATTTATAGCAAAGCCAAGTGATCTGCAATAGCCATTGCCTCATTGCAGCACACGGTGACACCACACAGCCATGTGCGCAGATCCGGCTCTATTCATAGCCAGCTTGTGATTTGTACACCCATGGTGCTTGAAGCTGTCATCAGGAGATGGGGAAATGCTGGTGATCATGTGACCAAGAGTACTGCACAATACCAGCATGTTCATGAAAATGCTGGGTGCTAGGATCCTCAACCACAGAGAAAATATGAAGTTAGATCCTGAGTCAGCCTAGATAATTTTATGTTTCTAGAATAACTAGCTGCAGTCGGAGGTGGCCCTCATCCAGCCTTGGCCCTCGTCCATTTCCACAATCAACTAATCACTGTGTGTGTTCTGCGTAGCAATAAGGAGATGGAGGAAATCAATGACAGCCAAGGTCAGTTTGTGCTCACCATTGGAGTGACAAATATCTAGCAACTCTTTGGGAACCATGGGCCAGATCCTGAGGGCCAGCTAAGCTGTGCAGGACACAGAGGGAGTGGGGAAAGGTGACTGTAGGCAACAGCTCTGTTCCCCTAATCCTGGGGCTGTGAGGTTCTGCAGGATGGGACAGGAACCTGGGTCTGCAGGAGGGCGGACGCAAACCCGCAGCCATGGTAAGGCTGCATGCATTACTGTATAGATCCTGTGGAAATAAATACCACAGGAAGTACTGCCTCAGGAGGAGGAGACCAGGAAGTGTCTGTACAACTAGATGGACTCCCCTGTTGGCTGTAATGGTGGACATACCTCTTGGATTGCTCTGGGACGCCTGACTCTAGTACTGACTTTCAGAGCTGTTCCTAGCCTCTGACTGCCACTGCTCTGACCATTAGGTATGACTGCCCAAGCCCCAGTCATGACTGACTGACTGACTGGCTAGGCAGTAGTGTGTCTCTGGTGGAATTTGCAGCAATCTCGGGGCTGCTCTAAATTATGCCAGCAATAATGTTCCCATAGGGACTGTTCTACCAAGGATCACCAGAGTCCAAGATGCTTCTGGCCCACCCCTGTGCCTAAGGGGATGCTGGAACAGGTAGTCAGAGCTGGCTACACCTACTTTATATGCCATACAGGGACTCTCCTACAGTAGGGTAATCTACCCATAAGGGGAGCTTTCTAATTGTCCTGCCTGAGAAGCACCAATCAGTTGGACGGGGGCCTGAAGATCTGCTGTGTCTCTGCTAAAAAGCTGAGGCCCTCTGATCTGAATGTTCTTCCTCTTCTCTTTCCTTTCAGTAGAAGTTTAAATCATGGCTTGGTCTCAGTTATCTTTCCAGCCTACTTTAGGAGATCATTGTCTCTTGTTCCAAACCATTTGCCATCCGGTTTGCCGCGTGGTGGAGGCATGTTATGCTGCCATGATGCAGGACACCCAGCTACAGGAGCTCTCTGAAGCAGTGGAGAGAAGGGATGTGGAGGAAGTGGTTGTGGGATATGACTAAGAAAACTTGCAGCGAGTGGGCTTGTATCCGCTTCGGTGCCTGAGAACTGAGCATGGTTCACACAGGCACAAGTCAGGAGGTGCAGGTCTCAGGCGGCTTGCAGCAGTTACTCCTGCTGGAAAGAGGAAGCAGCTGACAGTGGTGGAATTGAGCAGGGTGGTTAGAGGATGTGGCACTTGAGGCTTATGAGGATTGGCCTGGAGATTATCCCTAATTTACAGCTGGGGAGAGAGACAGAGGGGAAGTGGCTTGCCTCAGGTCACCATGCCTCTTGTGACTGTGGGAGAAGGGAAAGAGACACCACAAATAACACCAATAGCCCTTTGTGTTGGGAAGTGGCTATCGCCTAGGTCTTGCAAGCTGTTAAGGCTGTGCACCTCACACCTCTCCTTGTTTTGTTATCTCTTTAATCTGAGCTAAGGGGCCCAGACTGAATGCATGTTTGCACTTTGTGGGAAAACACGTAGACTCACAATGTATCAGTCACTGGATCACTGGAGATCCCAGACCTTATGGCATGGCAGGCTTAGCCTCCAGAGAAGTGAAAGGAGGGAACTGCTCACTTAGTGCATAGGCCTCATAGAATCATAGAATATCAGGGTTGGAAGGGACCTCAAGAGGTCATCTAGTCCAACCCCCTGCTCAAAGCAGGACCAATTCCCAACTAAATCATCCCAGCCAGGGTTTTGTCAAGCCGGGCCTTAAAAACCTCCAAGGAAGGAGACTCCACCACCTCCCTAGGTAACGCATTCCAGTGCTTCACCACCCTCCTAGTGAAATAGTGTTTCCTAATATCCAACCTAGACCTCCCCCACTGACTGAGAGCTTGATCCAAACCCCACTGAAGTGTGTGGGAAGACTCCCATTGAATTCAATAGGCTTTGGATGCGGCCCTGACACTGAGCAGCATGATGTGAAATAGAAAGGGAGCAGTTTGTCACCTTCTAGCGCTGTAAGGAAGTTCTTGTGCTGAAAAGTTGTCACGAGTTTGCTCATCTGAGAAGAGAAAGCGCACTGTAGTTACTGGGATCACAGCCACCTTAGAGGGAAGCGGTCTGAGCAAAGGGACAAAATGCAAGATTCAGCATAGAGCTTTTCGATGGTTCCCATTGGCCTGTGACATCGAAGCCGCTCTGGGTCTGTAGGGGGTGCAGCGTTTTCTACTGGGATCCCCACCAAAGCAGAATTTCCCATTGCAGTGCAGAGCGTAAAACAACACTGGGGTAAAGACAGACCGGACTCACAGTGCTCCGAATGTGAAATAACACCAGTGAGGTCAATGGCATTACACCCGTGGGAGTGGGTGGAGAATCAGGCCCCCAGTTTCAGAAGTTTAGCTCCCTAAGGCTAGAGCATTTGAAAAGTGGCTACTGATTTTGCATGTCTCAGTTTTTGGGTACCCAATCTGAGATCCTGGGGGCCAAACTTTCAGAGGGGCTGTTCCCCCACAACTCCTGTCAGAGTTAATGGAAGCCTGTGGGTACTTGGCGCCTCGGAAAAACCAGCCCTAGGTATCACAAGCTGGGTTCCCAAAGTTTGAGGCATCCTGAAATTAGTGTACTCATTTGAAAGTGTTGGACTAAACAGTTACCAGAAGCCCTTGTTGGCTTTGCTGTTCAGATCCTTTGTAGTAGGGCTTGGGGCCCAATTCACTCTTAGAGGCGCTATTGATACAAATGTAGGACTCTATCCAACGGCAATGGAGATGCTTCGCTGAGCACTGGATCATCCCCTTAGTTAGGTAGCGACGCATGCACACTGAATCTGCGCCATGTGAAACCAATGCAACAGGGCCATGAGAACAGCTTTGCTATTGAACACGGCTCACTCCAAAAAGACACGTCTCTGAGTCAGCCCTGGAAGTTTTGATATCAAATTCACCTTGTTTTGAAGCAAAATGACTTGATTCTGAGTGTCAATGTGTGTTTGCGGTACCAGGGGGAGGAGGGAGGAAGTAGATGTTCCATCTGCTTAATTATTTTACTGTTGACTGAGTTTAGAAAAATCCTACGTGCTGTTCCTTAGCGTGAGCAGCGCTTTGCTTGTTGAGAGAGCCGACTGCTGTTTTCAGTAACTAGTTCTAAGATTGCTGTTTCTTAGAGCTGCTATCTAGAGAAACCACATACAGCAGTTGCCTCGTTGAAGCAGGTGTGCTTGCATGTTAGCATCTTTCTACTTCTTCCAGGGGTGTTGCTCTATGGGCCTTCTGTGATAACAGAAGAGAATTGCAGAACATCTGACCGTGCCTTGGTGGGTTTACTCTGGAAGTGTGGGGAGCTGGAGAATGTTGTGTGCACTTCATGCTGACTTGCTACCTCATGTCTTAACATTTTGAATCCCGTCTGTTATCATCAGGGAATATACACAAGAGTTGCGGGGGGAGAGGGGGAGAAACAATTTACACTCTGTCTGAAAGGCTGCAACATAACACGACTTTATTTCTTAGAATCCAGAAATCTAACACACACACCAAATGGAGCGAGAGACAAAGCAGGCTGCTCCCTGAGGCAGAGAAGCACAATTCATCCTACTTTAGGCTGGGTCACTGCATACTGACTGCTGAAGACCCAGATGGCACACTTTCCTCTGAGCCCCCTAACCTGCCAGCAAGACCAGAAAGCCTCTTGGAACCTAAAGTAATCGCTTGTAATTTCAATGCCATGTTCAGTACCCTAGCCCCAGGGGAGTAGGGAGTTATCCTGGTTGTTCTGAGCTTCTGCAGAATCTCAGCTTTCACATAAAAGGAAGAGTAGGTTTCTAGCCTTTATGGTTGTGAGTGTAACCAGTGTTGTATTGATCAGGGGTTGTGAGCATCTCTCTGGCCAGGGGGTTGCATTGTGTATGTCTGCCTAGAGTGTGGGGGTGTGAGGATGGGTGAGAGTGCCTCCATTTATCCAGGGTGTGAAATGGGTATAGGTGTGTCTCTCCATCCAGAGCGGTGGTGTGTTCATCCCGGGGTTTGAGAGCGTGTATGTAAAAAGACCAAGATTCCCTTTTCTCTCTTTAAGTGAATGAAAATGGGTGAAGTCAGAGCGCGCCCCGGAGAAGATCTCCCTCTCAAGAATAAACCTGGATCAGTTCTTTTTTTGCTGGGAGTTTCTGCAAGATACCCTAGAGAACAGCCCATTGATCTCCCCTGCCGAGCTGTAGGTCCAGCAGCTCCTTCCTCAGCTATGCACACTGCTACTTAGGCCAAAACGTACAGTGGCACAGCTAGGTCGGTTAGAAGTGTGAAAGATACCTCACCTCCTAGCTACGAGCTGGCAAAACCCGCCGGCTAGAGCAGCTATGCTGACAGCTGTGCAGCCAGAAGCCCTCTGGCAACGTCGGTCAGGAAGGTGGTGTCCCTATGCCATCAGAAAAACTCCTGTCAGCGTAGCTGTCTGTACCGGGGCTCTGCCGGCATCACTCTACTGCCATCGGCTCTGTGGTGTGGACACGGCCTTAATTGCCTTCTTCTTTTACTAAGTCTCTTTGTCTCTTCCATTTTTCTCTCCTCTCTGACTCTCTCCCACTTTTTAGACTCCGAGAGGCCGCTGAAGTGATGCACCACGCAGTAATACTGAGCACAGTGTTCAGACTATGCCTCGTCCCTTGCATTTGCATACACAGTGCGCTGCAAGCGAAGCGATCTTCTGCCTTCCTTGCAGCTGGCTCTGGTTCCTCACCTGCCCCATTTCTTACTATAAAGCTTAAAAGCAGGGCATGCTTCTCTTCTTCCATAGCTCAGCGGCGTGAGCTGGCTCACCTCAGCCAACAGTGCCCCCTGCAGAGCCGTGGTGAAGGGTGCGTTTTGAAAGAGCTGGTGATGCCGGAATCTGCTGCTCAGCTGAACTCTGTCACCAGATTAATGGTGTCTCAAGCAGACGGGTGTGGAGGGGACAGTGCCTATTCATTGTGTGATGTCACAGTACAGCAATGCCGAGGGGGACACTGCTTTCCTCTCCCCCTCCGGCTCTGCACTGCTGGTGTTTCTCGAACAGAGGCCCCTGCCCTCACAAGCTTTGTCACTTTGCAGATCACATTGGAGTGGATCTGACGTCGGGAAACGTCTAACAGCCCTGGCCCAAATCCTGAGGTTCTTACGGAAGCAAACGTCAACGAGAGGGAACAACCCCTGTGAATCTGGCCTTGTAACTAGAGGGTCACACACTCCATAGCTTCTGTGGGCTGAGCTCGGTGCAGCCCTCCATTCCCCCCGCAAGCTCCCTGTGGGCCACCACCAAGTGCCTCTGCTTCAGGGGTTCCCTGCAGCTCTGTGTGCCCCCATTTATTTTCTTCTCCCCCATACCAGAGCCACCCTGCCAGGGGTTCAGTGTGCTCTCCATTCTTCCCACCCCCAGGACAGGAGCTGTGTGTGCACCCTCATTCCCCTCACCAGTACTACTTGTCTTCAGTCTGTCTGGGAGGTCAGTGATTCAGGCTGTCACCATGGGGCAGCGCTGCGTTATGCTGGCAGGGCCATCAGCCAGCTCTTAGGGCTCTAGACAACTGCAGAGTGCTTAAAGCTGTGGCTTTGCTAATCAGTGGCAAGAGCTCCCTGTGCCTCTCCTTCCCCCCCTTCTCATTTTCCAGTTTCTCCCCAGATTAAAAGGGTTCCGCTTAGCGATGCCTAGAACATCCCCTGCGGCTTTGGAAGTGATCGGATGAGGTGTTCACAGACGTGCAGAAAATGCCGGGAAATGCTGTTGCACTGTGTGTAAAGCCTTGCACGTTTGGCCAGCTGTTATCCATAGCTGGGTGGTGTTTTGCACAGCAGGATGTGAAACATTGACTGTATTAATGCATTAGGGGCTGATTGTGCCATTCTGATGCCCGATTGCTGGTCTGCATGAAATTAGCCTATGAGGTCGGTCCAGTTCACTGTGGGCAGCACAGAACCCTCCTGCACAATGTCCTTGTTGGCGTCGCTACTGAAAGCACCAAGGAGTCAATGGGAGACTAGTCTGTCATCCCTACAAGTGGTCCCTTCGGCGCCAGGTTGAGCCGTATTGGCTCTGTCCTGTGGGGAAGTCTGCACAGCCAGGGCCTGTACAGGAACTCGTTCTGTCACGAAGCAAAGGGCTTCCCTCTCTCAGGCTATTCACTTTTCTGCAGCATGAAATGCTCACTTTAAAAAGTTGTCTAAGGAGTTCTAAAAACACCCAGATTGTAAGGCCCTGATTCAGCAGATTCACTACTTAGAACATCAGTTCTTTGGGACAGGAACTGTCATTGTGTTCTGTGTTTGCACAGCACCTGATGCAGGGGGACCTGGCCCACGATGGGGCTCCTAGGTACTGCGGTATTGTTAATAATAATAATAATAATTAATAAAACACTCAAGCACATGCTTAACTTTAAGCACAAAAGTAGTCCCAGGAACATAAAGATATGAATGTGCTTAATTGCTTTGCTGGGTTGGTAATACAATATGGGGCATAACAGTCTTCAAGTAAGTAAAAGGTTGTTACAAGGAGGAGGGTGATAAATTTTTCTCCTTAACCACTGAGGATAGGACAAGAAGCAATGGGCTTAAACTGCAGCAAGGGAGATTTAGGTTGGACATTAGGAAAAACTTCCTATCTGTCAGGGTGGTTAAGCACTGGAACAAATTACCTAGGGAGGTTGTGGACTCTCTGTTATTGGAGGATTTTTAGAACGGGTTAGTTAGACAAACACCTGTCAGGGATGGTCTCTAAGACTTAGTCCTGCCTCAGTGCAGGGGACTGGACTAGATCCCGACTAGTCCTATGTTTATTTCTATTATTTCTACCGCAGGGTTATTCACTGACATCGTTCAGTATTTCAGAGCTGCAGTGTCCTTTTTTCTATGGTTCCTGGAGCCTCTCTGTGAGCTGCTAGAACAGGCTGTCTGCTCACCGAGAGCCTCCCTGTGCTATTTCCCCCCAGGAGAGGTGGCTGCGGTGCAGGACACAGCTTTTGATCTGAGGAAGCCGGTAGAGCTTGGAAGACACATGCAGAAGTTTCAGCTCCCTGGCTTTGACCATAACTTCTGCTTGGAACAGTCGGCGGCTCGACGCTACTGTGCAAGGTGGGAACTCGATGCATCAGCTGTGTAAAGCAGTGGTGGCTCCCTGGCTTCAGGTCTTTCTGGTTTGCACCAGTTGTGCTTGCAGCACAGAGGGCATTGACTGGGGACTCTGAAGGAAGGTCCCAATTTTCTGTCCCTTCCATCTACAGCCCTCCCATTACCAGAGTATTTGAGCCTCCCAGTCTTTAATGTATTTCCCCTCACAAGAGGCCTGTGAGGCAGGGCCGTGCTGCCGACCCCGTGCTGCAGATGGGGAACTGAGGCACAGAGAGATTGAGTTATTAAGGTCACAGTGGGAGCCTTGGGCAGGGAGTTGAACCTCTCTCCTGAGTACCGGGCCAGCACCCTGACCACTGAACCATCCTTCTCCCCTCTCCTTGCCCTCCTGGCTCCTGTTTTTCCTGGCTCCTTGCCACTCACCCTGTCTGGCTCTCACTTCCCTGGTCAATGCAATGCATGGCCCTTTCCCTCCCCCACCCCGTCTTGCTGCTCCCATCCCCTCCACTCCTGTCCCATAGGCCATCCACTGCCATCAGCCTCCTGTCAGCGGCCCACCGCTTTGTCTTCTTGGCCTCCTCATTGCCTGGGCATTTAGACTGCGCTAACTGCCAGGGAGGCTAAGTGCCCTACAAAATTGCATGAGCTGCAGGCTGATCTTCTGGCTCCTCTAGCAGGCTTCTCATTAATGTCACTCTTCCTGTGGGGAAGCTGGGACAAAGAGGGGAGTCTTGCACTGTGTCCCGAAGTGCTGGTCAGTTCTTCTCAGCCTATCCTCTTTCCTTGCTCTCCAGGTTTCGCTCCTTCCCCCGCTTGCTTTCTGTCCTTGCTCCCTGGGTACAAACCTGCCTCTCTTTATACAGAGCACATCATCCCCCTAGTGGCAGGACGATGGAGGTTTATACCACTCAGCCTGGGATCCAGTTCTACACTGGAAATTTCCTGGACGGCTCGCTGGAGGGCAAAGGGGGCTCTGTGTATCCCAAGCATTCAGCCTTCTGTCTTGAAACACAGAACTGGCCGGATGCAGTTAATAAGGTAACTATTGCTGTCCTGGAAATCCGTACCAGCGCTGGGGGCGGGGAAGGGCTCCTCTGAGCTAATGGAAGTTACACACATGCTCATGGAGCCGCAATGGCTCCTTAGGCCTGGTCTACACAGCTTTGTACCAGTAGATCGATGTTGGTTAGGGTGTGTGCCTCCTAATGTAGATGCAGTAACTCCAGGGTCATGACAAAACGCCACTAGGAGCACCACAAATAACCTCCGCTTCCTGGATCTCAGTTTGGACTCAGGTTTCCAGGAATGTATTAACCAAATGCACCACCAGCCCCCCCCATGTAACAGCCCTATCAAATGCCAGAAGCTGGGTGTGTAAGGAGGTAGCTGAATGCTTTTCCTGTAGGAGGAGGAGATATTGTCACTTGCTGAATGATTGTATCTTAGCAACCAGGGGGTCGCACACTTGGTTCCTTTTGTCAGGTGGGCTCATTGCACCCACCAGGGGCTCCCTGCAGCCCCCCCCTCCCCCCCCCCCCCAAGCTCTCTGTGAACCACCTCCCATCCCCCTCCATTTCAGGGACTCCCTGCGGTCCCTTCCCTTGTGCCAGGTGTCCTGAACTGTGTCTTAGCAATGAACGGTTCCTACAGTACTCAGGCCTGACATCGCTTCGCCCATGCCCTGCTCCCGTTCGCAGGTGTGAGAGCCTGTGAAGACACACGTGGCATCCTGCAGCCAAACTGTGAACCACAACGTACAGCTCACTTCACAACGTTCCCCTCCCGTGGGAGAGCTGTGCCTGGAACAGAACAGCTGTTTTAAATGCACAAAACGACGCCGATGCTGAGGCTTAAAACGAATGTTAAACTAAGCTGTTTGAAGTAGCCTATTTGGTCCTAGCATTTCCATTGCAGGAGCAGCATTAAATGTGTCCTTAGTTAGCTAACAATAAGCAGTATCAGGTTAAACCACCTCACCTTAGAAGGCTACTGTGACAGCTAAAAGGAGCATGAGGATTTTAGATCTTTTTACCAAAGCTAAAAATGGCTCTTGCTGAGCAGTGATAGCACTCGGCACCAAGCTGTGAGACTGTCCGATCCAAGATACTGTGTTTTTCTTTCCACAGCCCCATTTCCCCAGTGCACTGCTGCGGCCAGGAGAGGAGTACAACCACACAACTTGGCTCAAGTTTACTGCAGCTTGAGGAGTCACCTCTGCAGCCACAAGGAGAAATTCATCACAAAGTGCTCTGCGTAGTGGGAGGGGAGCAGGGGAAATCACTTAAAATAGCAGCCGGAGCTTCCAAACTTCTCCAGCACAGGCAGAGGTGACAGGTGCCAGGACGTCTCCTAAGGACGGCGTTTGTAAAAGCTCTCGACACTGGCTTGACGGCTCCCATTGGAATCACTGGTAAAGCTCCCCTTGATGTCAACAGAGGGAGAGTTAGGCCAGCGCTGAGGCCCTGATCCCCAAAGGGACTTATGCACCTAACTGCTGTTGATTTCAATAGGAATTAGGCACCTAAATACCTTTAAAACCTGGCCCTTAGTGGCTACAAAACTTGTCTTCCTCATCCATCAATTGGACCATGTCAAGGCCTCTTTTAAACTCCTCTCCCCTTTCTCCTTCCCCATGGAATCCCTGTCTTCCTTCAGGGCCATGCAATCTCCACTCGGGATGAGCTTGTCTTTGAGTCATTCCCACTTGCCCTGTCATGTTTCTCTCTTCCCACTCCCCCACCAGTGCTTTTTTCTGCACCAAACCTTCTGCCATTCAAGTGCTAACTAAAACCTCACTTCTGAGACCCCAGAAGTGAACCAAAAATAAATCTACCCACTATTCCTTCCTCTGGGCTGCCCCATGCAGCCCAGCTTCTCTGTATCTGTCTTTTAGGCCTGGTCTACACTAGAAAGTGTTACCTGTGCCTCGGTTAGGGGGTGTGATGTTTTACCAGTACAGTTATACCAGGAAAGGCACTAGTGTGGATGCAGGTAAACCGAATAACACAGATATACTTATTGCCCTCTCATCTAGGTATAAAACAGTCCAACTTACTAGTGTAGAGAAGCCCCCAGAGAAAGAAACACCTTTGTACGGGTAGCTCATACTCGTACAAGTAGGGACTAAAGCCAGGGGGTCTGTGGCCTCCATCCTCAAAGGCATTCAGCTACCTCACTCCCATGGGGAGTTACCTTTGAGGATCTGGGCCTATGTGCAGGACTAAGGCCAGGTCTCCACAACAAGCATTAGCCAGTGTAGCTAGGTTGGATGGGGTGTGAGGTGATTGACTCAGCTGTGTTGGCAGAACCCCCCCTCTAGTTCTACCAGCTGAGCTGCGCTTTGGCTGGTATAGCTCATTTTGCAAGAGGGGGATGGAGTAAGTTATACCAGCAACAGTGCAGTCTTGCCAGCATAAGGTGCACGCACCCCACTAGGCATGTAAAGTACACTGGCTAAGTGTTCCTTGTGCAAATACGGCCTAAGGACCATTCACAAGACTAAGGATCTGCAGGAGCAGTAATTTGCAAGATCAGCTTGACCTTGTGTTGCTTAAATAATAAAAATGGACGTCATCTCAACCCAAGTCCTGGGCTCCGCTGGCAGAAAATTTCTGAGAAGATTTAAATCTGCTCAACTTCATCATTTGAATAGTTAATCTTCCATCTGGTGCTAGTAGCTGATGCAGGACTTTTGCCTACCTAACTGTATAAAGATCTTGCTTATTACTCACTTTCACTGTATTGCTTTTACTTCCTCAATAAAAATGAATTTTCAAGATGACTTGTAGACAAAGAAGGCCCAGTTCCCAAGCTGAAGCCAAGGAGTGGGACGGGGGTATGCGTGCACATAACCTTTCTGGAGCTGATTGTGCTGGCCAGTCCCCTACCCTCAGAGCGCCTCTGGCTACCAATGGCCATCAAGGAACTGTCAGAGCAACTGGGACTCACTGAGGTACAAAGATGCTCCAGCTATGCCTCTAGCACCAGCCCTGGAATGCAGAGGTGACACGCAAGGATCTGCTGATATTGTGGAGATCCTCCCCACTCCAGATCTACCAGTTTGGTGCTGGAGGGAGCAGAGCAAAACCACCCAAATGCAGCCCAGGATCTGACCCAGAGACTACATGATCCATGCAATCTGATCACTGATAATTCTACTGGCACTGTATTCATTTTTTCCCCTTAGATTCACACATTAAGGCCAGAAGGGCTCATTGTGATCATATAGTCTGACCTCCTGTATAACACAGGACTTTCCTTAATTAATTCCTACTTCAAATCCACTAGCTATGGTTGAACTAGGAAAAGATCAAATCTTGATTTAAAAATTTCCAGTGATGGAGAAGCCACCAGATCCTTGGTAGGCTGTTCCAATGGTTAATTACCTTCATTCTTAAAAATGTGAGCCTTATTTCTAGTCTGAATTTGTCTGGCTTCAGCTTCTAGCCCTTGGCTCGTTAGACCTTTGCTAAACTGAAGAGCCCTTTATTAAGTTTCTGTTCCCTACACAGGTCCTTACAGATTGTGATCAAATTGCCCATTAATCTTCTCTTCAGTAAGCTAAACAGATTGAGCATCTTGAGTCGTTCACTATAAGGCATGTTTTTTAATCATTCTCACAGCTCTTCTCTGCTCCCTCTCCAATTTTTGAATATTCTTGAATTGTGGAGACTGGACCTGGACTCAGTCTTCCTGTAGTAGTTACATCAGTGCCAAACACAGTGATAATATAACCTCCCTAAGTCCATAGTTCCCTTTATACATCCAAGGGTCACAGCCCTTTTGGCAACAGTATCATGCTGGGACCTCATGTTCAGCTGATTATCCACTGTGACCCCAAACCTTTGCTTCCTAGGAGACTCCCCCACCTTATAAGCATGGCCTTGGCTCTTTGTTCCTAGATGTATGACTTTAGATTTGGCTATGCTGAAATGCATAGTTTGCTTGTGTCCAGTTTACAAAGCAATCCAGAACGCACTCTATCAATGTCCTCTTCATTATTACTACCAAACCACTCCCCTGTTTTTGTGTCATCTGTCAAATTATCAGTAATGCTTTTTCTTCCAGGTCAGTGATAAAAATAAAGAGCAAAGCACCAAGAACCAATCCCCCCAGGACCCTACTTATTAGCAAGAGAGTTTTCAATCCATTTAATGTGTGCCCTTTTGATTTTGTATCATTCTAACTTAACCACAGTGTTGTACAGTACCGAGTCAACTGTCCTACAAAGTCTAAGTATATTATGTCAACACTATTACCTTTTTCAAGCAGATGGTAGCATGACAGTAATGTAAACTAGCTCACCCAACTCCCTCACACATGGTAAATTCCCACTTAGCCCCTACTTCTAGCTAGAACTGTTGCCTGGTTCTCTCCCACTGAACATTCTCCTCCCAGCTCTAAGCCTGCAGGTTTTCCTGGGCAGCTAGTTTCCTCTTGAACTTGGTCTACATGCACAAGTTGCACTACAAAAAAAAAAAAAAAAAAAAAAAAAAAAAAACCTGTTAAACTAGTGCAGCAAAGCTCTGTGCTGACACGTGTTTCAGTTTAACGGTTTGTCATTCCAGTTTAGGTCAAACCGGTTCCCAACCAGTTAACACCAAACCAGAATCAAGGAGCATCCACACAGGAGTTTGCACAGGTTTAACTAGCTTTAAATTCACACATCTTAAGCTCATGCAACTTTTCATGTACACAAGCCCTTAAACTGCTATGGTGGTTAATAGCAATAACTAGACTGGCATTCCAGCTGCTCACACCACCAGATGCTCTTAAGGTTTTCTACTACTTGCCAGTTTTTGTTTCCAGAAGGGAGGCACTGTATTTCAGCACATCACTGGCCACAGCTCCTTTAGTCTGCGCTGCCCACTCTTTGGGCACTATTGCCCCCTACCAGAGAAGGGGGAACCCTTCCCTTTGGAACAGTCCTGCCCGCATATACCCTGGTTCCTTAAGTACTCCCATGACAGACAGTTAAAACTCTTAAATCCTAAGGAAATGCAGTCCCCGCTGCTCTGTTTTCTATGCTGCTCTGGAGGAGCGGAGAGACAGAAGAGATGTACCAGTACAGTAATTGTAGAGTCTGCATGTTTATTGTGGAGTAGGTTTGTCTTAACAGTACAGAAGAGAAAGAGCTCATTAAATGCAATAGCATCATTCCATGTGGCACTTTTACTAGTTACACTGTAAAACTGCCAGACAATGGACAGTCTATACTGATGAATGTCATCCTAAGCAATGGCTTCTGGGTATATTTGCTGAATTATTCCAGGAGAATCATACAATGTTGTCATTTCCTGCTCCCCATTTTGCAGTCTTGTTTTATGGATATTAGCAGAATATTAATCACAGCATAATTAGTACTGGGAGTGGATGCTTCTGTTGCTAGGCAGCAATGCACTGAACGTATGGAAATCAAACACCAGAAAAATCAAGACTAGACATCAAAGCTAGGAAAGTGGCTAGTACACTTCAGAAATAAAGCTGCCAAGTGTAACATTTTCAGGGTGTGGGGACTACTTAGGGGTTCTAACATCTACCAGACATAAGTGGAGTCTAATGAGAAGTCTGTTATCTGAAAATTATTGGTTATCCAAAATTTGTCTTTTGGTCCAAAAGGTCATTTTGCTATTTTAGGTACTACATTAATAACTTGATGCTTTTACAAGTTGTAAACTTTTAATCTGCCATTAGCCATTTCATTAGGAGCCCAAACAAGTCTGCTCTTTCAAATTCAGTGGATGTTTAGAAAACCCTAACAGTTCTCCTTAAATGTTGAAACTGACATCTAGCTACATTAAATAAAGTAGTCCAGAATAAAAAAAACCCTGGAGATTTGTAATATCTATTAAGAAGGAAGCTGGCAGTCTAACACTATTTTTGCCAATCAGATAAGACGTATGGACAGCCAGGCTCAGTTTCAACACGAAATGCCAGATCCCCATGCAACTCCTGGCTACAGACCAACATGGCTTTAGGGAGTTTCACATAAGATTCATTTTAAGCTCTTCAACCACATATTTGCTGTGTGCACTATAGAGTTTATTTTACCAATATCTAAACAGGTTTTGTCTACCAGCGTACAGGCTGCTTTATGATTGCAACTTGTATTGCAGAACAGTTCTCAGTTTCACTCAGTTTTTCTCAGGTTAGACTAACTGACCATAAATGCGTTGTGTTAGAGAAAGAGCAACATAGCTGCCTTTTCTCTCGGAACATGAACCGTTATTTGAAGGTAACCTGCAGTGCAAATATTGTGCTTGTGCCCTTCTGCTTTGTGATAAGAAAGGCTTTACTTTTTGTAAACAAACTTTAGACATTAGAAATTCATACTCTCTCTACATTGGAAGATCACAATGACTAGAGAGCTCATGTAAATGGTATTACAGGAAGTTATGGCAACTGAGATATCAAGGATTTTTAGTCACGGTTTAAAATTTTGTCATCCATTTAACGTCAATAACAAGTTCACATAACTAGAGACTATTTAAAATAAACTGGGAAGAATCTGATTGGTTTAGGGTAGGCTAATGGTAGCCACCTTTTTTTTTTGTTAAGCAGTAGGGCATCACAAGGAGGTTTTTAGTTAGAAATACACATTTTATTTCAATGAGGCAATAAAAAACGTGTCAATAAAAGAGTCCCACATTTTCAGATCACAGGATGTTAATACATACAACAAAACAAGTTGTGCACTAGTCTACTGATGTGACTTTGCAGAATTTAAATGATCCAGATCCATGTCAATTGTTATCAGATTGAAATACTCTTCTAGAACTAAGCCCTTACCATTTACATCAAAGACACCACAAATCCCTTATAATAATGTAAACAAAATAACGTTCTTCCCAGAAGGTTAACTTTGAAATTTCAGTCCATTCTTACAGGACTTGCACTCCTCCTTCGAGGGCTTCCTGATGGTGAACGACTGAAAGTGAAAAGAAAACCGAAGTCAGTTGGAATAACTTCAATATTCATCTGGAACTGCAGATTCAACACCACTCACCACACCCAGAAAGCCCTTTCCTCCCAGCACTGAGTTTAGTGAGTTAGTTTTTCTTTTAAAACAGATGTTGCAAACATACACTGTTAGACGATAACCTCAAGGATGTAAGAAATCTCAAGTTTGCTATAGAGTCATTAGTCTTTAATTAATAAACAATGCATCTTTAAGATTTGACAGTCTTTTCTAAAGTGTCCAAAAGAATAAGAGGAAGAGAACAGAGTAAGGAGGAAAAGGAAGACTACAAACAAGGTCTCAGTGTGGCATGTTACAAGCTACTCCAGTTCCCATGCACTCCTTCCCTCAGGAGATTTTTACCAAGCTTGGAAGAGTTGTCTCCAAGTGTTCAGAAGAGCATACTTACCCAAGTTAATGGAGAATGGTTATAAATGGCTCAGACTAAAATTGAAAAAACAAGGCTAGTGATTAATTACATAAAAACATACAGAAGTTCTAATAAGAACTGATCTGGGCTACAACAGGAAACTAGAGAATTTCATCGTGCTATTACCATGTAGGAACAGCAGACTGTGCAGCTATTTGTTAAGGTAGAGCCAGCAGCAAGAACGACAGCAGTTTGAGTCCATTGGTGTTTGTTACAAGAAGTCTTTAGTTTGTTTTGTTTCACACATTTAATCTGTTTCCAGCTTTACTCTGAGCCATTTCCATTTCCCACTATCCTTAGTATTATTCAGATTTTTCCTCTGGCTACAAACATCCCTTGAGAAACTGGGTTCAGTCCTTCTGAAAAAGGTTTTAACTGTAAGCCAAAAGTAGCCCATTGCACTTACTACAAAAGAAGTTAGTCTCATTACAGTCACTGGAGTTTTTAAATAGACTGTTTAAAATGGATTCTCCCTGTGATTATTTGCCCAGAAGTTTAATGTGCTTTTGCTTATCCTCTTGCATGGATCTCAGTTCAATGAAACCTTTACAGAGGATGGAAGTCCAACAGAAATAGCCCAAGACAAGCTCTTCATGGCGCACCATGTTCCCACTTTCTTTGGAGCAGTTTACCTCTGGGTGCCTCACTTTAGTAATCAGTGTCATATGCATTAAGGAAGCCCAGTCTCTCCAAAATATTCCTTTTACTGCTTACAGTTAAGTAAAGGAAAAAGTTCCAGTAACTTCAGTGCTGGCAAATGCTGACTTTTCAGTAGTGATGACAGGACACGGTAATATGTGCTACACCCAGCAGTCTTTAGTAGCAAGATTCAACTTACCTTCTCTTTGGAGAGGGGGATCTGGACTTTGATCGGCTGCAAAACAGAAAGAAATACTAAGTGACAACTTAATAAAGTCACATTACATTATAACAAAACAATTTCTCCCATACTTAAAAATAGTGAGAAAATCTCCAGAACCTTAGTCAGCATTTTATATAGGTATCACTGACAACATGTCCAAAATCTTTTACAAGGATTTGTAGGGGCATCAAATTAATCCCCACCATCCCTACTACAGCTGGAGCTAGATATGCCTTTGCAGCAAACCATTTTAGGTGTGTTAAGAACAATATTTAACTGTCACAACAATTCTGTGATATAGGGGTGGAGGAGAGGAACAAGTTTAAGTAAGAGGAATCAGTACTGTGGTGGAAACTAAACAGTTAAAACAAAAAGATGGGGTAGGGAAATCCCCCCTCCCCCATCTCACTAAATATTTATGACCTTTGAAGTAAAAATCCCAACTATTAAAACTTAGCAATAACATCCTTCAAAAACAAGTGAAATACTGGTCCAAGCAAAGGGCTTTGTGAATCATGACGAAGCAATACTGACTTCTAAAAGGTCTAGTGCAGGTTTCAGCATTACATGCTCACCTTTTAGCAGGTGAGCCAGATTTAGATCTACCATGGGACCCAGACCTACAATGGGAGAGAAATAAGGCTCAGCAAGGCACCTGTGGGATGCATGTACAGTGAAGTTACCTAAACCAGTGATAATGAAATTCATACTACATGCCAAGAAAACTGTGGAGGGCTAGTAACTGACAGGCAGAAATCCACCCGTGTGTGTGGCTTTTGCAGTTAAGTTTCAGAAGACAGCTTTTTTTAATTCAGTACCACACATGCTGCAGTCGTCATTCATCAACCTATTCTAGATATTACTTGAGACAGTTCATACGAGTACATTGTCCAATCGAAGCTATGACTAGTATTTTCACAAAAACAATTGAGTGCTGTATTCCAAACTGGCAAGATTCCATTGGGATGGATGTCTTTCACCTAAAAGCCAAGCTGTTTTCAGACAGTACTCTCCTGCAACTTAACCATCATCATTTCAATGTTAACACCTTCACCACTTGAAATCTTCAACCTTGGTTAAGAGTGTCTGCTGAAAGTGTGACCTGTTTTCTAGCTATGGAAAGTTAACTGTTCTGAAAAGACTTCCAAATATGCCAGCTACATTGGAACAAGTTTGAAGTGCACTTCAATGTTACCAATGTTGTCCATGAAAGTAGATGAATTTTCTAGATAGTTTCAAATAATATTTTAGTTTTCCAGTATTCAAGCCTTTCCTCAACTATTTCAGCATTTCATAAGCTTTGATGTTGTCAGGATTGTGATCGCTATGTTTAGGTAAACCTTGAACTATTACATTGAGTTCAGTCAGCAGAACACATCAAGTCATTCAACCACTGCATCCCTTAATGTCCTTTCTGAACCAAGAACTTGGTTTCTTTGAAACAAATACTGCTTTAGCCAAGTGACACTGCTGTACCTCAGTCCTAATATTAATTCTTGTAAGAATCTAGAGCTCTCAATCATCAAAAGTCACTATGCTGGAGAAATTCACAACCTTCCTTCCTTACCAGCTTCATCACACCAAGTGTTGCTCATTTGCTTTTGCATAGAATTTCTTGACACACAAGACAATGAAATTTCAGTCATGTGGCCAATTAGTTTATGAAGATAATGCATGAAGCCTGCTACAGTAAACCATACGCTGAACTTCACCGGGGTTGTCACTTTCAGGTATTTTCAGAAGCAGAAACCTTGAAACGGGGCACCGATATTTATTCTTTACTTAAGCAATCCCCAGTAGTGTCAGCAGTTAGTTTCCGCATTCCATCTCATGTGATGCACATCTTGCAGTGACCGCGGACCACTCCCAGGAGCATGCATCAATACTCATGTAATGAAATATACCAGCATGTTTTCAAGGCAGATATAAGTTGCTCACTCATATTCATTTGTGTTTGAGTCCCCCTAACTATTTCTGCGGTATGGCAACACTTGTGTCATTTTCTTGGCTCAGAAAATCTTTCAACAAAAAGAATTAGCATGAGAGCAGTGCCTCCTTAATATAACCAGCATCCGAAACAAGTTCTCCTAATGTGTGTGATTTTGTGACATTTTAAAACTAGCAGCAGGATGAGAATGTTTACAGCTCTAATGCCAAGCCCTCCCTTTGTTCTTCTGTAAGGAAGCCATGAGAATCATCTGCTTACCATGCACAATGAACAGTATTAATGCTTCACCACTTAACTGCACACTTACAGTGACACAGGTAGGCCATGAATAAGTTTAATGTTAAAATGGGAATTCTAGGTGTAATCCCTTCATCTGAGAACAAAACTGCAGACTCTGAAAAAACAATCCCAGTGCTAAAACTCAGTAGCCAATGGTATGCAGGGTTATCCAAGAGTCTCCCTCGCTGACACGCAAGTTGAGCTTGATTAGTTGTTCTCTGCACATCACTGGCATATGCCAATTAAAGTCTGGGCAGATTCAATGAAGATGAAAAGAATGGCCAAGTGGAGAAGTGAACTTAGAGGAACAAATGTTAAGGCTCACTGTGGCACTTATGAGGTAACAGGCAGAAAGAGCCCACCTTAGCAGCAAGAGAAAGCACACCACACTTCTCCTCCCTCCAGCCTCCCCCACACTAGGCAGGGCTTCTCACCTCACTTCCTCCCGAATCTTACTGCACTCATGTCAGTATTTCTCCTCTCTTATCTGTCACCTCCTCCTTTGGGCCTTCTAGTTAGGATTCACCTCTCCTGCCCCACCACCAAGCAGGGCTCACCCTACTCTTCATCCTCCCCCTCCCCAAGAAAGTTCTCACCCTCTCTCCCACTTGTAACAGGGATCCTGTCTCTTGCCATCACCAGTACTGGGCTCTTCCTCCCCTCTAGGCAGGAGGCTTTCCCACCTACTCCCCCTAGGTGCTGCTTCCCTTTACTTTCTCTAAACACGCCCCACACCCACACCCCACACAGCTGCTGCTAGAAGAAATGGAAGAGATGCAGCGAGGAGAGAGCTCTTCTTTAATTCTGCAGCCTTTCGAGACAGGGAGCAAAACCAACAGATGTAGTCGAGAGCAGAGACTGGAACAGCATCATCCGTAATCCCAAATTTTAGTTCTAACTTTACATAACAGACAGCAGGAGACCTGCTCCACGAAAGCCAGCTTTGTTGTCCATGGCACACCCATGCATGGACTACAGCTTAGATCTACTCATTACAGAAGTATTAATGAGAACTCAGGCATGAAACATTTTACACACAATTCTTTAAATCTGGTTTGAGAAATTTAATTCCATTCTGTACAGAACAATCCTCCACACTATTATGCCACCTTTTAATTTAATTCAGGTACCAGAACTAACAGTTGCTGCCCAGTACCGTTCAGAGATCAGTGTTCAGACAGTCTGAGTCAGCAGTAACCAAGAATTTGGGCACTGGTGAGTCTTTCATGCACTTGTCCTGGTCACGTATCCAGGACACTACAGAATACCAAGAATCTGGCATGGAGAATCCTTGGGAGGGGGATGCTTTAAGTAGCAGCACAAAAGTACGCTTTGACTTCCTGCAGGTTAGAAGCAGGAAGGAATTATGATCTCAAATGGGCAAGGTGCATTTAAGTACTAGGACTTACTTCAGTTTTAGGTGACTTATGTGTTTCTCATACATATTAACTGGCATACATGCATACTAGTCACAACTGGTTTACGTACCGAAGGTTTGCCTATTGTTCACCATCACAGATCTAGACCTAAGGTGTCCTGTAAAACTGCAGGTAAAGTAATAAAATCTATTACAAATAAGACTATGATGTACAATTTTAGAACACTTCATACCCCAAACTTGCTGGAAAAGGAGTTTAGACAGCACCTAGCATTTACTTAGAATTGAAAAAAATTAATGCATTTGCACAAGTTAATTCAGCCTGCAGCTATTAGTTAGTTGCTTTAATCAATTCTGTCAAAGATCTTACCTGCTTCTTGGCCATGTAACGGACCTGGATCTTGATCGTGATCTGGATCTAGATCTAAGTTTGAAAAGAAACTAATAAAAACCAATCCAGCTCCAGGAGAAAGTATTAAGATGATTAAAGTAGCCTGTCAAAGTAGCCTTGTTGCCGATTGGTGCTAAGATAACTTTCAAGATCACAGGACCTACAGGGTGCATAGGACAATCCGAACAGACACCTAGATACAGAGAATAAGGCTATAGCTTTAACCAGGTAGTCCCAAAAGCTCAGTGCTTGCCTACATGGTGGGGTAATGTACTGCACATTAATTTGTCCGTGTAGCCCCTGGTTTTGTTTGAAACAGCACTATGTTAAAGCACACCAGAGAACCTTTAGTGCGCACCAGCAGGGTCTACCCAGACCAATTAACGCACAAACATATTAATGCTCTTTAGAAGTCACACTGCAGTAGTGCACATTTCTGCTCTGTGTAAACAAGCCCTCAGAAAACTCTTTTTACACTATCTACTATCTATTCCACCTCCCACCCTCCTTCCCCTCTGTCAGAGTTGTCTGGCAAGAAGGAACCGAGGATGGGAGGAGCACGCAGCCCCCTTTATGGCGCGATATATCGGCGCCACTCCAGGGCAGTGCTCCCCCACTACGGATACTGCTAAGGGAAAAACTTCCGGTACCAGTGCACGTGGCGAGCACGCACACCTACTGTGGAATAGACAGGAGCAACACATCTCGAAGAACGCCAGTTACGGAACAGGTAACTGTCCTTTCCCCCATAGCTCTTTTAAAGGAATTATAGTTCGGTCTTGAGGGTTGTCAGGCCCTTTTCAAAGAGTCTGCTCTGCAAACACAGAAAGTTACACTTCCCAGAAATATGTTCTGAATCTACCACCTTAATAAAAACATGATCTGGTAATTATTGTGCATAACAACAATTACCTTGATCTTTTTAAAGAACCCGATCGGGACCTGCGGGGTGAGGCTGATCTAGATCTACGAGGAGAGACAGATCTGGATCTGCGAAGGGAAGCTGACCTGGACCTGCAGGGAAAAATTTAAAAATATAATTATGCAATGTTTGACATCTCTTAAAAAAGGGAAGCACAAGACAGCCTGAAACTCACCTCCTACCACGGCTTCGGCTGCGTGACCGAGAATACCTTCTTCCTCTGGACCTTGAATGAGATCTAGACCGTGACCTAATGTTAGGTTAGAAAAAATAAGTATTAGAAAACAACTTTAGCAATTAGCGCACGTGAGCCTCTGCTGAAGTCAAAATTTCAGACAACTAAAAATTAGTGTCTGTCAGTTGGAAAAACTCAGGGCCTATTTGCTTTGAGTATTTTTACTACCTAGAAAAGATGTTAAGCTGAATTACATTTAGAATTACATTATAATATAAAACACTGTAATGTGTATTAAAATAAACCTTGCAAGTTTGCAGGTCGACCCTCTTTGGCCCAAGGTCTAGCAGATCTAGACGATCTAGAAGTATCTATAGCCGATCGCTGCATCTAGGTGTTCTCTTCAATCTAACGACGATCAAACTGACAGCCAAATGAGCCAGGGTGAGGCTTGATTGACGCAAGAAGATTTTTCTAGGTGGGAATGTGGTCAATCTGGTGTTCCTCTTTCTAAACCGGAGGGGGGGGGCCCCAATTGAAAGCCAAATTTACTGTTACGGCGATCACCGTCTCAAATTTTCTGCCCTTTAAAGAATAAGGTGAAGCTAGGTGTAGATGGCTCGAGGGGATCTGGCCTCTTATGCTGATCACCTCAAGGTCTAGGAGGATCTTAATTGTCGGATTTTGCAAGGCGCCTCAGCATGATATCTTAAGGCTCGTGACATTCTGAATCAAGGCGACTGACTCAAACGAAGAAACCTGAAAGGTTTTGACCAGGTTGATTATTAATATATTAACATTTATATGAAATAACAAATTGTAATATATGCCTGTATAATTACAGCATTAAAGTTAAATTAAACTGGCATAACATTCTCTTCTTGGCTAACAACTACAACAGTAACTGGTGAAAAGAACCAATCACTCCTTTCACACACATACCTGCTCCTCCTCCGACGACTATAGCGATGACAGTCATAAGCATAATGACCTTTCTCGCCACATTCGTAACACCGGTCATTGGGATCAAATGGTCGCCGTGCGGGAGGTCTATCATAGCGGGAGCGGCGGGGCATGCCTGTTGACAGCTCAACTCTCACTCGGGAGCCACAAATCACCCTGTAATTTGATATATGCAAAATATCAATTAATAATCTGGTATTTTTCCTTATCTAACGCCTATAAAATAAGAAAGCCAATCTCTAAAGAACCACTAAAATTTGAGAATCCCATTACTGTAAAAGAGCTACATCTTTTAAACCCTGGTCTACAGCTAACACTTAGGTCAACCTAGTTATGTCACTCAGGGGTGTGAAAAATTCTCACCTGAGAGATGTAATTAAGCCTACACAAGCCCTGTTGTAGACGCTAGGGATGTAAAATATTAAACGGTCAAATGGTTAACTGATAAGTATTAGTCTTACCGTTACTATATTGCAGTTAACGTTTAAAACAGATTGCCCTGCTCCCAGGTCCGAGCACACCGTGTGCATTAACAAATCCGGCTCTTCCCTAGCCTCATCCTACTCCCCCCTCAGCGGCAGCGCCCAGGGCAGGACAAGCCGAGCTGCCCTTGCACGGCAATGGCTTGAGAGCCCGGCACAGCGGGGGCCGGGGGCGGTTGGAACGCGTTGTGCTCTTGGGCTATCAACGCCGGCTCCCAAGGCTGGGTGCCTCGCTCCCCACCAGGAGCAAGCACAGCAACCCCAGCCGGGCACATGGCATCCTCCACAGACACGGGCCCCCTGCCTGGGGAGCAGCCCCCACCCCCCGCTGGCCCAGCCCCTCGCGAGACCCCTCACCACCT
The DNA here is from genome assembly GCF_002925995.2 of Terrapene triunguis. NCBI lineage: Eukaryota > Metazoa > Chordata > Testudines > Emydidae > Terrapene > Terrapene triunguis. Next base: position 811,683 of record NW_020664626.1, on the reverse strand, counting down.
CGGGAGACTATGCCGAGCCCTGGACACCATCCAGACCCCTACCGTGTGGGCGGCTACTCAGGGCGCCGCTCGCTACTGCCACATGATGCAGGCGCGGCGGGCTGAGGGGCCAGGTGGTGCTGGGCACTAAGTCCGGCGGCTGCCGCTACTAGGGAGGTCTCTCCGCCTCCTGGCCCATGGGGCGACCAGGGAACTGGGCAGCAAGGGGCACGTGACCGGAACTAGCCAAAGTGCCGCAATGCACCGAGGGAGACCAGGCCACGTGACAGGGGAGACTGGTATCGCCATGACACCTCCCAGTCACTTGACAGGTTCTCCCCACCACCATAATACTCCCAGATCACGTGATGGTCTCTCCCTCCCTGCACCTCCCATTGCCATGACAATGCGCAGGAGGGAGTGGTGACGGGGTGCCAACTGGGGATGTAAAATATTAAACCGTTAACCGATATAATTTTAATAGCTTAAACGGGTATTTTTTTAAAATGATATTTACATCCCTAGTAGACACCATGAGGTTTATGGAAGAATTCTACCGTCCGTGTCTCTCGAGGGTTGGATTTACTACAGCGATGGAGATACTCTTTCCATCACTGCTGTAGCAAGTGTCTACACTCCAGTGTGGCGGTGGCAATGCTGCTGTAGCACTTGTAGTGCAGACATACCCTTAGTGAGAAGTTAAGGCCACCAGAAATACAATACATTCGTACTTTCCATCCAAACCTCGAACTGCATCTTCCGCGTCTCGCGGGTCTTCAAACTCCACGAAGGCAAAGCCCGGCGGGTTCCGTGCGATCCACACGGTGCGCAGGGGGCCGTAGTAGCTGAAGGCTCGCTCCAGCTCGCCCTTGCCGGCGCCGGTGCCCAGGTTCCCCACGTACACCTTGGTCTCTGCAAGAGCAAATCACACAATCGTTGAGTGACTGAGTAGCCCCCTCCCCCCGGCCCCGCAGCGTCTCCCCAGTTCAGCAACGCGGCTGGTGTAACATTACAAACTGCTATCATCACAATTCGCTACTGGCAGAAGTTACTGACACCTAGGTGTTCTTTTTTGCTGCCCTGTCACAATTTGCTGTCTCTGCCTTTCCCATACTCCCATCCCAGGTAGCAAATTGTGACAGATGGGGGTAGACCTGTCACAACTTTCTACCTCTCATCTTCCCCGTCCCCGTCAAACTGGGGGGCGCAGAATGTATTCGGGGACAGGGGGGATTGAGAAGCTTTAGGGGGGAAAAAATGACTGCACACATTTTACCCACAGCAATGAACAACTAGCAAAGCTGATTCCTCCAGACATATCAGGTCCTCAGATGGTGCTGTGCATTTTGACGGATTTCTGTTTAGCTTGCACAGCATTATCCAAAGTCGTTGCCATCTGTACATTAATCCGTTTGCTACGATGCGGTGTGCACATTTAATGGAAGGTAGAAGGGATCTCCAGATAGTTGTCTCGAGTGTCCAACCCAGAATGGAATTGCTCTGCTCCAAAAAACAGGTGCACCCAGCACACTAGTAACAACAGTGTGATGCAAGCAAGCGTCTGTCACTTCCAATTTACATGACTGCACTGGATACGTAAATGGCTCTGTTTGAATCAATGCCTTACTGTTTTTATTCTTTAGTGAGAGTTGCATGTTGATTTTTTTTTAGATTGGTATATGTACTTGTGTGTGTGTGTGTGTGGGGGGGTAAATTACTACAGACACAAAGAAGGGGGCATGATCAGGGGTTAGAGCAGTGGCTTTCAACCTTTCCAGACAACTGTACCCCTTTCAGGAGTCTGATTTGTCTTGTGTATCCCCAAGTTTCACCTCACTTAAAAACTATTTGCCTACAAAATCAGACAAAAAATACAAAAGTATCACAGCACACTATTACTGAAATAGTGCTGACTTTCTCATTTTTACCATATAATTATAAAATAAATCAACTGGAATATAAATATTGTACTTACATTTCAGTGTACAGAGCAGTAATAACAAGTCATTGTCTGTATGAAATTTTAGTTAGTGCTTTTTATGTGGCCTGTTGTAAAACTAGGCAAATACCTAGATGAGTTGATGTATCTCCCCCATAATACCTCTGTGTACACCCAGAGGGACGCATACCCCTGGTTGAGAACTACTGGGTTAGAGCACTCAGCTCAGATGTGGGAAACACTATTCAAATCATTTTTCCCGTTCTGCCTGAGGGAGGAATTGAACTTGGGTATACCACATCCAAGGCAAGGGCACTAACCACTAGGCTAGAAGCAATAAGGTAGCTTGTAACCTAATCCAGTAGGCAGCCTCAGAGCACAACTACAGGATAAGGCCCACATGCAAAATAAGCATTGCCTCCCACCATCTTCCCTGGTTTGTGAATTGCTCTGGGGCTTAGGTGGGATATCGGTATCCAGATGCCTAGAGTAAGGCACCAGTGCGCATGCTTAAAGGTAGACACGTAGGCACCTAAGGAACTTTACCCTGAGAATATAGAAACCGAGTGCTTAAAGGGTTTGGCGAGATTTTGGGAATTGCCATGGAACTTAAAATTGGGACAGAGGCATCTAAATCTTTGTGAATCTAGCCCTAAGTGTCTTTATAGAGGAACGAAGAGGACCCAGGAATTACAGGCCAGTCAGCCTAACTTTGATACCTAGAAAGATATTGGAACAAATTATTAAACAGTCAATTGGTTAAAACCTAGAGGATAATAGGGTTATAAGGAATAGCCAGCATGGACCTATCAAGAACAAATCATGCCAAACAAACCTGATTTCCTTCTCTGGCAGGATTACTGTCTAACTGGATGGGGGGAAGCAGTAGACGTGATATATCTTGATTTTAGTAAGGCTTCTGACACAGTCCCACATGACATTCTCATAAGCAAACTACGGAAATATGTTCTAAATGAAACTACTATAAGGTAAGGGCATAACTGGTTAAAGATGATACTCAAAGAATAATTATCAATGGTTCGCTGTCAAATTGGGAGGACATATCTAGTGTGGACCTGCAAAGGTCGATCCGGGGTCCAGTACTATTCAATATTTTCCTTAATTACTTGGATAATGAATTGGAGATTATGCTCATAAAATGTGCTGGTGACACCAAGCTGGGAGGGGTTGCAAGCACTTTGGAGGACAGGAGTAGAATTCAAAATGACCTTGACAAATTGGAGCCAGCAACTGCTGATTAGCCCCACCCACTGCACCTGTGAAAAACACCTGCAGCTTAACTGGTTCATCCTCATAAAAGGAAGAGCAGGAACTGGAGCAGAGGCATTGTAATACCAGCGAGAGGCTAGAACAACTACTCCAAGAAACAAGTAGACAGAAGGCAAACTGTGGGAAATCCTTTTATCACAAAGGCTCTGAGGTAAGAATCAGGAACTTTTGAGCTGATGAACTTATGGGTGTGAGGGATAGACTTGAACTTTAGATCTTGTTTTGTTGAGGAGATTTGAAATAACGGAAAGAAACCACAACTAACCTTGCTAGAAACTACCTCCCTGGGCTCTGAGAAGGTTCCAGGCAGAATTCCCCCAGGGAAGGGGTTAACTGAACAAGTCTATGCCCAACTGGAAGAGGATGCTATAAGACAGTTCCCAAGCCACATTCTATTCATGGATGTTTCTGGCTAGGTGATCAGCTCTGCACATGTGCTAAGAAAAACATCACAATGTTTTAAGTTAGCTGAAAGGATGCAACAAAAATATCATACTGTGTCCTCATACCTTTGTGGGTATCCCAATAATAGACTCATTAGTATTACCATCATAATATAAGAAAGATATTGTTTGTATATGTATGCAGTATTGTTGCAAACTTTCCTGGGATAAGATATGGTTTATAGTGGGGTAGTGAGCAGGTAAAGGCAGAAATTAAAGAGGAATCTTCACAGTTAAAGCACCAAACATGTGAACCAATTGGCTAATTCTAATGGGATAAGAGTCCCACCACTTTAGATGCATTGCTCAGCGATGAGATCACTGTACACCTATGCCACCACTTGCTACATGCACAGCAGGATCTCGCATGATGCTATCAGGCCTTCATTCTCCAGCTCATGAAAGATGTCCTGATCTGCACAGGACAGAAAGGAAGAGCAAGGTCACCTTAAATTTTAACCTTAACATTTCAGTAAGTGGCTTATCAGTCCAAAATTGATACCTGTGAAATAGTGCAAAGGCTTATCTGTAAGTTAAGACAGGTACTCCAGTACTACACTCCTACTCTTTGGATACAAAAAGTGGAATAACCTAGACTAGATCAAATTTAAAAACTGTTCAAAACAAGCCAAGGTCTGATTATTAATAGCGTGTTGGGGAAGGACGCCTGCAATCTTCTTTGGTTGCCCTGACTGCTACTGTCAACACTGGCCGCTTTACTTTTGAATGAAAATGTCCACACGGGGTTTTATGGTGCTGTAACATATGCACATTAATTTCACACCCTCTAGACATTCCCTTAATAAAAGCAGATAAGGAAAATTGAGGGGGACAAAGCCTATTAATTCCTTTAGTTCAAAATGCTTTATCTGGTTTTCCAGGACACCCACAAAAATGGAGAGCTGCAGACATATAGACGCAAGTACCTCTGATGGCAAAGGAGCAGAGCTAGCCACACAATCCGTACAGTGTCTGTCCAGCTATGAATAATGCTTCATTTAACAGGCTAGCCAGAATCAAAGTCTGTGTCCTCACTGTTAAGAAAATGTGGGGTTTTAGATTTGTTTGTTTAAAAACAAACAAACTAACATGGATTAGCTATCCATCTGTAAAAACCTATTGGGAGACAGTGTTCTAATTTAACCGAAAGGCAACCAATACAAAAGAGTAACAGGGTAATTCGTTTTTTAAAAGCCTTCATTTCTGGCAGAAAAGTAAACTTGTCAGAATGAAAAACATCACTGAAATGTAGCATACATAAGGCTATGAAATTAAAATATGCAATCTGAAGTATAAACGATGCAGCAGAAAAAGCAACACTTATGCATGCAACAAATGAAGTAATAAGAGGTCAGTGCATTTCAGCATTTGCAGGATGGGGAATTACTTACAGAAATAAGGATTTTTTTTTAAGTGTTTTCAATAAGGGGAGGGAATCTCACTATTGGATGTCCACAACAGTATTTAATGTTACAGGTATGTACAACTGTTCTAGATACACCTCTACCCCGATATAACACAAATTCGGATATAACATGGTAAAGAAGCGCTCCGGGGGGGCGGGGCTGCGCACTCCAGTGGATCAAAGTAAGTTCGATATAATGCGGTTCAACCTATAACGTGGTAAGATTTTTTTTTTTTTTGGCTTCCAAGGACAGCGTTATATTGGGGTAGAGGTGTATATGAATTCTTTGGATGAGGCAACAGAAAGGTATGAAGCTAGTGTACCCTAATAACTCAAATAAAAAGGCAAATTAAAATAACCCCTATTTTTAATTTCATCACTTTTGTGGGTGTATGACTCATGATGTTTGAATACTTGTTGTCTATCTGGGGGTTGTATACCTATACGTAACTTAAAAAAAAAGTAGAGATTTGCCTTTGAGAATGACTGACTTCATACAGGATAGTAGAGTACTCTGAGGGCCAGGTTTTTGAAAGGTATTTAGGCAACTAGTGGGATTCTCAAAAGCATCTAGGGGCTTTCAACCTTTGCAAATCTGGCCTGTAGTGAATATTGTGGAACCAAGTTCCACACAAGTGTTGATATGAAAAAGCATTAGGGTCCGGGAGAAAGTGACAAAACAGCACCTTGCAAATGCAATCCCCATGGGGGGAGTAAAGGAAAGCGAAGAAGCTGTGACACCAACCCACGAAACCTGTCGGCCTTGATGTCCTATGATCCCCAAGAATAAACGTTGTGCTTTTTTAAAAAAAAAAAAGGTGGGAGGGGGGAATTCCGAGCTAACGGCTCCTGTCAGAACACGAAGCGCTCTGAGAGGGGAGGAGAAATGCTGGTGGCCGTTTCACCAACGAGGATTTGCTCTGACAAGTGTGCCCGAGGGAAGGGAGGCGCTGAGCGCACTGGGTCCCCTTGGGAGGGAGGGAAGGGAAAGGCGGGACATTCCCCGCCGGGGTAGAGCAGAACCCCCCCAGACACGTCGTGTCCCGCTCTGAGGCGCTCTGCGGACAGACGAACCAGGGACCCGCCCCCGGCTCAGGGGGGGGGACGGGACACACACAGACCGTGTCCCGGGTCCGGGCCGCAGGGAGCCCGTGTACGGACCCAGCCCCGGGCCGTGGGGACCCCTCCGCCCTGCTGCCTGGCAGCGCCTCAACCCCCTTAGCGACCCCGACCCCCCCCCCCCGTGCCCTGCCTCCGCCCAGGCCCCGCGCGCCACTGCCCCCTCCCGCAGCCCGGCTGGGCCTGGCCAGGGCCGGCTCGCAGGCGCATGCGCGGTAGCAGCCGGGCGGCGCGTGCCGGTTCGCAGGGCTGGGGCGGCGCCTCTCCCCGGCCGGGGCAAGCAGAGCGAGGCGCTGCGCGCGCCGGCGCTCAGCAGATAGTCCCCGGGCCCCGCCCCCCACTGGGGTGCCGCCTCCATTTCGCTCCTCAGCGCTCCCCCCACCCCTCCCGCAGCCCGGCCCGGCCCCAGCCCCGGCGCGCGCCCCACCTGCGCAAAATGGCGCCGCCCCAGCGAGCCCCGCACAGGCCACTCCCCTGGGCCCCGAGCAGCGGAAAAGCGACGGCGGCCCGGCACCTACCGCCTCCATAGCGCCCGTAGCGAGACATCGTCCCGGCTCCGGCTGCAGCTCCGCACCAGGCCGTTCGCGCGCATGCGCCGGGAGCCCCTGAGAGAGCGACTGCGCATGCGCACGGCACGCTCCTCTCTCCCCCGTTTGTGCGCGCCGGCTGAGGCAAAGCGGGAAGTGGAACCGGACTCCTTGTTGTTCTTGGTTTCTATAGTAACGCGCCGTAGTGCAGTCCGGCCTGTGCTCCAGGGCGGCGGCGCGCGAGCGCCCGGAACTTCCGGCCTGGGGTGTCACGTGCCGCTCAGCAAGGGTGGGGGCCGGGCCCTAGTGCAGCGGGGGAGTTGTGGGGCGGGGCCTATAGCCCCAGAGGGGCGGGGCCCAGGAAGGAGGCGGGGCCTATAGCCTCTAGTGCAGCGAGGGGGGGGGGACTTGTGGGGCAACTGATTTCTGTTCTGCTTCATGCTTTTAAACTATTGATTCCCCAATGGGCTGTTGATGCTGGACACTGGTGCTGAGATCAATCCCACACTGATGATACCGGTTTATGGGAGATCAATGCCCTAGTTTGAGCTTGTGTCTCTGACCAATAAAAGCTATTACCTCGCCCACCTCATCGCTATAACATGTTGATGATGTGATTTGTCTCAAGGGGGGGAGGGGGCAGTATCTTGGGAACCCTTGCTCAAATGACTTCAGATTTGGGCCACTCATACTTGAGGTACTTACCAAGGCAATGTGACTCCGCATGTGGATTTTAGAGCATTCAGGAAAAAGTAGCTGTTAAACAGTGAGCTAGTCTCATCCCAAACTGTTCCGCCCCACTGTAACACAGGACCACATTTCGGCCCAGATCATGCAGACACTTATGCACGTGCCTAATTTTGCTACTGTGAGTAGCCCTACGGGATTACTCATGGCAGTAAAGTTAAGCATGTGCATGTTTGCAGGACCTTGTCTGGGAAGTGACAGTCCTAACAATACCAAAAACAGGAGTGTCGAGTGTGCATGGGGGCCGGGGAAGCAGGGGCACAATCCCCCGCCCCCCCAGTCAGCAAGGGCACAGATTGAACTCCTCTGGGGCAGGAGATGGGACTGCGGACAGGGGCGGAAGATGACAGCGGTGAGAAGAAGGAGGGAGAGCTGGAGACACAGCTCCTCCAGCCATGGGGAGTACAGAAAGTACCCCTCTAAAAGCGGCCAAATTTTTTATTCCTGTGTACACTGCTGGAAACTCATATCTTATTCAAACACATAGAAATTGAGAGAATAATGATTGACTTCCCATCAAAAGTTAAGTACCATATTCAGTATTGCTACTCTCATAATATTTGAGGTTTTCCTTAAATACACAGCTCCTGGAGGCAAGTGATTAGGGAAGAATCTCTGCTTTTTACTTTTTTTTTTTAAAGTGTTCCTCTAGCTCTCATAGTTACAGAGAACAGTTTGTAAATGTGACCCATATGCCGAATGCAAACAATAATACCACCTAGCTCTTATATAGCCCTTTTCATGAATAGATCTCAATAAAATCTCAATATTTTTATCTCACTAAAAATAGCCTAACTTAAAAAAAAAAAACCTCATGATTATTAATCCAAACTAATGCTTTATCTGGCCTTGACTTGTGATTTGTTAATGTTCTGGGTTGGCAACACTGTCTACACCAGGGGTCGGCAACCTTTCAGAAGTAGTGTGCCGAGTCTTCATTTATTCACTCTGATTTAAGGTTTCGCGTGCCAGTAATACATTTTAACGTTTTTAGAAGGTCTCTTTCTATAAGTCTATAATATAGAACTAAACTGTTGTTGTATGTAAAGTAAATAAGGTTTTTAAAATGTTTAAGAAGCTTCATTTAAAATTAAATTAAAATGCAGAGCCCCCGGACCGGTGGCCAGGACCCAGGCAGTGTGAGTGCCACTGAAAATCAGCTCGCGTGCCGCCTGTGGCACACGTGCCATAGGTTGCCTATCACTGGTCTACACCTAAAAATACTGCGTTTTCTTTAAATCTCATGGAAATTGGAAATAAAAAGCATAATGATTTAAATATATTTCATGCAGTCCCCTCGTTTATTGGTAATATACATCCAATCCATTTTGTAAAACATCCCAAATACACGCATGTTTTTGTGAGATAAGGTTTTGTAGTCAAACGTTGCTTCCAAGCTATTGAAACCGAAATTTGCAGTTGAAAAACCCCCAGGGGGCTGGAATGCGTGGAGTTGTCTAGGAAGACAGATCCTGAGCACGTTACTATTTTAGTACAAATCCCTGTAATTTATTAAATTTTCAATTGCATATGAGCTAACGGAAGCACGTGAGCTACTCCAACAACGCAACACCGGTAGCAATGAGGAAAGCGATCGTACTCTCACAGGATCCCTGGAAACTACAGAACAGGGGCTTCTGGGGCCAGGAAATGAGGTCTCTGAGCAAAGCGCGCTGGGTTGCACGTTGGGCCATGTGTTTCCGGGCTCGGGGATGGTGGTGCTGCTTGTGAGTGTGAGCCAGCTCTTCGCTTCAGCACTGTTGCATGTAAGTGAAACACAAGCGTGGCTGTCTGGCTGGTTTCAAGGGGTCTTAGTACTGCAGAGTACACTGGCCTAGATTATGTTGGCTGCCTACTGCGGGAAGTGCAATTCAGTGGCAATAACGATTTGAGCAGGGGTCTCAGTCTGCTTTTTCTGTTGGCCTGTGGGGGAGAGCAGGCTCCGGGAAGCAAGCTTGGTTTGAGTGAGAATGAGTGCATGAACAGAGCAGACTAGCAAGGACACTTTGCAACCAGCAGAATGTGCAGTGCAGAGACACTAATGAATGGGCCGGGATCCTGTGAACAGTTCCACACTGGCTTAGTTTTGCACATCTGAATAGTCCTATTGTGTATAGTGTCTGCCTAAAGTTAAAAACAAGTGTCTTTGCGAGACTGAGGGCTGTAGATTGTCCCTGCCCTACAATCTACGTTTACAATCTTCCTCTGTACAGTGTCGAGCACAAACTCCGAGTGGGGCTCTGCGCTCTACATGCCGGATAATGGGCATCATTAAGAAAGGGATAGATAATAAGACAGAAAATATCATATTGCCTCTATATAAATCCATGGTACGCTCACACCTTGACTACTACGTGCAGAGGTGGTCGCCCATCTTAAAAAAGATATATTGGAAAAGGTTCAGAAAAGGGCAACAAAAAATGATTGGGTATGGAATGGCTGCCATATGAGGAGAGATTAATAAGACTTTTCAGCTTGTAAAAGAGACAACTAACGGGGGTGGGGGGTTGATTAAAGTCTACAAAATCATGACTGGTGTGGAGAAAGTAAATAAGGAAGTGTTATGTACTTCTCATAACACAAGAACTAGGGGTCACCAAATGAAATTAATAAGTAGCAGGTTTAAAACAAACAAAAGGAAGTATTTCTTCACACAACGCACAGTCAACCTGTGGAACTCCTTGCCAGAGGATGTTGTGAAGGCCAAGACTATAACAGGGTTCAAAAAAGAACTAGATAAATTCATGGAGGATAGGTCCATCAATGGCTGTTAGCCAGGATGGGCAGGGATGGTGTCCCTAGCCTCTGTTTGCCAGAAGCTGGGAATGGGCGACAGGAGATGGATCACTCGATAATTGTTCTGTTCATTCCCTCTGGGGCACCTGGCATTGGCCACTGTCGGAAGACAGGACACTGGGCTAGATGGATATTTGGTCTGACCCAATATAGCCGTTCTAATAGAGCACAGGTTCAGACAAGCAGAGGGTGAACTGCAGGTTCCATGATCCATGCAGAGGGGTCTAGGAAGTGAAGGACTCTCCCTGCCTGCTGGTGCTTTCCTCCCCCCAAATACAGTGGACAGGAAGTGGAAGAGACTCCCAGTGCTCCCTGCCTCTGCACAATGAAGAAATGGGCTTCCCCAGGCTCTTTGGACTCAGTCCTGTACACTCATCTCCCTCTTCCACCCTCCACTAAGCTCTGTGGAGGGGTCCTGGGAAAACGAGATGCCTTCCTGCCCCAAACTGAGAAACAGAAGCCGCTGTGCTGCTGCTACTGATCAATGTCCTTTGGCAAGGCTTGAGGAAGAGTATGTATATATCTGAGCTCCCCCCATGGCAGGGCACAAGAATGATGTCATAAGAGTGGCCATACTGGGTCAGACCAATGGTCCATCTAGCCCAGTAGTATCCTGTCTTCCAACAGTGGCCAATGCCAGGTGCTTCAGAGGGAGTGAACAGAACAGGGAATCCTCAAGTCATCCATCCACGTCATCAGCTAGCACATGAGGCTGGAAAGCAAAGGCACTGCCCACAGTAGTGAGAGTGACCGTGCACAAAGGGTGCTCAAAAGCCCGCTGTAGAGTGAAAAAATCTTTCTGCTTGTCTCAGTGACAGTGATGGTAAGAGTTACTTGGGCCAATATAGAAGGTACATAGCCATCTCAGTGGTTACATGTGACAATAGAAGGTACACATTTTTGTATGTTAGGAATATGATTTTTTTTTTTTTTAAGCTGTGTGCGCCTTTAAAAACAACAAATGAGGGAGGAAATGGAAGTGTTTTTAATTGACTTTTTCATTAAAATATGATGTAAGAAGTGACTAAGATGATTAAACAGAAAAAGGAGGCAAACTCAATGCTGGTGCAAAGGGTTGGAGTAGAGGCATCTGCTGTTGCTAATAACTACACTGATTGCTCTTTAGGTTCAGTGAGTGGGAAATATGAGTGAATGGCAGAAGAAAAGTCCTTTAGAGTGGCAGACTTATGTGAACAAAGAAGTAAAAGTCACAGCTGCTGAGAAACATGAATACAAAGGATGGGTCTTAACAATTGACCCAGTTTCTGCAAAGTAAGTACAGAGCTGTTATTTGCTTATAACAAAGAGAACGGTGATCTGATATGGAAAGACTGAATCTGAAGCAAACTTGCTTGGAGCAGAAATGGCACACTGGAATTTGGTCCATAATTCTATATCTGTGCTAATTAGCAGGGCCAAGAGGAAGGGGATGCTAGGAGTCATAAGGATTGTTCATATGATTTCAAATGGTCATCTAATTTGAGAGACTAATAGTTTTGGGGAACAGATGGAACCCAGGAGCTTGGTTGCTCTTCATTCATGCCAATTTTGCTGTGCATTTTAAGCACTCTTAAAACATCATCACTGCTTCTGTGTAGTGCTGTGTTTTAAATCTAGAATGCATTTGGCCTTTGTCAGATCCAAGAGAAAGCCAAGGGGAAATATTCAGGGGAGCTTAACATCTTAAAAATACCAATCTATTTTCCTGTTAAGTATCACCTAAAGCCACAGTGCTATATTGTAATCCATAGGGTGAACTGATTTGCACCAATGCAGATCACAATTGGGGCTGTAGATAATTAAAAAAAATCAAACTTTATACTTAGTTTTTTGTATTTCACTCATCTTGGACAATGGAAGTAGATAGATCAGTTTATTTTCTGTTCTCATGGGCTAGCACAAGTGATTTTAGGCTGAAAACACTGCAAGGGGATGTTTATATCCAAGCAAAGTGTTTTAGCTAAAGAAAGAATGTACCAGAGGGGACAGGATGCATAAATTCAACATAAGGGCTCTGCATTATTATTTAGTTGGGAATTGAAAGTCTACTACTCTGTGTCTTTACGGTTCCTAGCAAAATGGGGCCCCATTCCTTGTTGGCCCTTGGGCATTAGTGTAATAAATGTGATTAATAATAATTAGGGCTGTCAAGGGATTAAAAAAAAAATCACGATTTTTTTTAATTGTGATTAATTGTGCGATTAAACAATAGAATACCATTTATTAAATATTTTGGATGCATTCTACATTTTCAAATATATTGATTTCAATTACAACACAGAATACAAAGTGTACAGTGCTCACTTTATATTTTTGATTACAAGTATTTGCACTGTAAAAAAAACCCCAAAAGAAATTGTATTTTTCAATTCACCCAATACAAGTACTGTAGTGTAATCTTTTTATCATGAAAGTTGAACTTACAAATGTAGAATTATGTACAAAAAAACAGCATTCAAAAACAAAACGATCTAAAATTTTAGAGTCTGCAAGTCCACTCAGTCCTACTTCTTGTTCAGCCAATTGCTCAGACAAACAAGTTTGTTTACATTTGCAGGAGATAATGCTACCCGCTTCTTGTTTACAAGGTCACCTGAAAGTGAGAACAGGCATTCTCATGGCACTGTTGTAGCCGGTATCGCAAGATATTTACATGCCAGATGTGCTAAAGATTCATATGTCCCTTCATGCTTCAACCACCATTCCAGGGGACATGCGTCCATGCTGATGACGGGTTCTGCTTGATAACAATCCAAAGCAGTGCGGACCGACACATGTTCATTTTCATGATCTGAGTCAGATGCCACCAGTAGAAGGTTCATTTTCTCTTTTGGTGGTTCAGGTTCTGTAGTTTCTGCATCGGAGTGTTGCTCTTTTAAGACTTCTGAAAGCATGCTCCACAACTCGTCCCCCTCAGATTTTGGAAGCCACTTCAGATTCTTAAATCTTGGGTCGAATGCTGTAGCTATCTTTAGAAATCTCACATTGGTACCTTCTTTGCATTTGGTGAAATCTGCAGTGAAAGAGTTCTTAAAATGAACAACATGTGCTGGGTCATCATCCGAGACTGCTATAACACGAAATATATGGCAGAATGCAGGTAAAACAGAGCAGGGGACATACAGTTCTCCCTCAAGGAGTTCAGTCACAAATTTAATTAATGCATTATTTTTTTAATGAGCATCATCAGCATGGAAGCATGTCCTCTGGAATGGTGGCTGAAGCATGAAGGGGCATACGAATATTTAGCATACCTGGCACGTAAATACCTTGCAATGCTAGCTACAAAAGTGCCATGCAAATGCCTGTTTCACTTTCTGGTGACATTGTAAATAAGAAGAGGGCAGCATTATCTCCTGTAAGTGTAAACAAACTTGTTTGTCTTTGCAATTGGCTGAACAAGAAGTAGGACTGAGTGGACTTGCAGGCTCTAAAATTTTACATCGTTTTGTTTTTGAGTGCAGTTATGTAACAAAAAAAAAATCTACATTTTTAAGTTGCATTTTCACGATAAAGAGATTGCACTACAATACATGTATGAGGTGAATTGAAAAGTACTATTTCTTTTGTTTATCATTTTTACAGTGCAAATATTTGTAATAAAAAATAATATACACTTTGATTTCAATTACAACACAGAATAGAATATATGAAAATGTAGAAAAACATCCAAAATATTTAATACATTTCCAACGGAATTCTATTGTTTAACAGTGCAATTAAAACTGTGATTAATTTTTTTTTGAGTGAATCACGTGAGTTAACTGTGATTGATCGACAGCCCTAATAATAGATGCTTATGTACATCTCCTAGGTTGTGTTTTGGGAGATAAGTTAAGAATGAGGTAGTCTGTGCTTGGAGACTAATCAGAGCAGACTCTTCATTTAGTCCCATTATGATCTTCTTGGGTACCTTAGTATTCAGAAGTTTTAAGAGCTTGCTCCATCATATCTAAAGCAGGCACCGCAGTGTGCCTGAGAACTGTCCCTTATAGAGATTTGTAAGGCTGCTAAATGGAGTTCTGGTCCTCTGAAAATATAAAGTACTACAAGTGATTAGGGTCTTTGCATCTTGGTGCAGCTTTGCACATGAGAACAAACATTCTTCCCCGTATCTTAGCTCTGCTTTATGCTGAACTAGAGCATGGGGTGCAAGGCTCTGAGTATGCATTGAGAAGGAATCAGAGCTGTGGGGGGGGCGATATCTGGCAGGAACATTTTGGGAAAGTACAGTGAGTAGCGCTTTAGCTCTTGCAGACTTGTAAGATGGGGTCTGAACGTCAGGTTTGAAACACTGAGTGTGCCTGGTGCTGAACTCAAGGCTGGGCTGGCATAGCCCTTGCTTCTCAGGGTAGATAAGTAGAGTTCCGTGCATTTAGCTTTGAATTTGTTCAGACAATGAATGATGGAGGCTGTCTACTCTGTATGAGACATTGGAGCCCACAATGTGTTGTGAAAGAGTAGAGAGCTGCTGCTTCACTGCTGTTGCTTAGCCCTGCCCTCTACTCACCAATGCTGTGTTTCCTGTGCCCACTGGTGACTGTCCTCCCCCTCAAGGTGGCTGCAATGCTGTGGTCTTACATCTGTATCATTTGTAAAGCAGTTTGGTATGAAAGGGGCTGTGGAAATTTAGGCTAGTTGGCTAATTGGGCCAGGCTAAATTGGGCATCTTCTAGGAAACTAACATAGTCAAATAATAGTGAATGGTGTGACAGTGCTAGCACAGAGTTCTCCTGACAGGTGGCTGGCAAAGAGGAAAAATAGCTTCTGCCCTTTTCCCCTGAGGTAGGAAAAAACTCCATTATTGTCTCCCTTCTCCACATAAACTTACTTGATATTTCTAAGACTAAATATTTTCTTCACTGCATTTGTTGTGGGACTCTTTAGAACAGGGGTCCCCAATGCGGTGCCTGCAGGCGCTGCGGCATCTAAGTGCGCCCGCGTACTGGCTGGCGGTCAAGCATCCGCCGAAATGCCGCCGAGAAGCAGCGTCATCCAGAGGTGGCGACGCCTCTGGATGACGCTGCTTCTCAGTGGCATTTTGGCAGCGACGCCTATTGACGTTGCCGCTTGTCAGCGGCATTTTGGCGCATGCTCGTCCGCCGCCACGGTCCTCCGTGGCTCGTCGTCTGGCGCCCACCAGACAAAAAAGGTTGGGGACCACTGCTCTAGAAGATCAGAGCTGGAAAGGCAGCACTCTGAGCCACTAGCCAACTGGCCCGGGGCCTGAGTCAGTTACAAAGATTTCCCCCCCAGCTGTTGGCCAGATTTGAGTTGAATAGATGTTTAAAACTTGTTTTTTAACAAGCAAGACCTAGATGCACAAAGGTACTTAAGTGCCTGCATCTGGGGTTTAGGTGCCTACGTCTGGGGTTTAGGTGCCTAAATCCCAGTTTTGGCTCCAATGCATTCCTCAAAACTCCCACCGAACCCCATAGGCACCTAAACTCGCTGCCTACATTTTCAGGGTAGAAGTTGGCTAGACACCTATGTTTCTGCCGCTGGGGATGTGCACAGTTGCCTCCCTCTAGGTGCCCAGATGCCAATCTCTGACCTAAGACCCAGAGCTATTCACAAACTGGGAAAAGATAAGCGGAAAAACACTTACGTCGTGGGCAGGGGCAACTCTGGTAGGTGTGCTCAGGGCCTGCCTACCAGGTCAGGTCTAACTCTCAATCTGGCTGGAGGAGGATATGGTGGTAGTGCCCCACCTGTAACTTTTAGTCCAGTGGTTAGAGCACTCAGCTGGGATGTGGGAGACCCAGGTTCAATTCCCCTCACTACCAGAGCGGGAGAAAGGTGGAAGCCCCCTGTTGAAATCCTTTGAGTGCTCCCCACTGAGCTACAGGATAGTCTGATGGGGTCCCCTCAGTCTCTCCCATTGAAGCTCCACTCTGGGTAAATAACGGAGCAGGGGGACTGGATCCAGGTCTCCCACCTCTCAGCTGAGTGCCCTAAGCACTGAACTATAGACTCTCACTCAGTGACTATTTATGTACATCTCCACCGTGGAAAGTTGCTGGGCCGGAGAGAGAGAATGATTCTGTAGTCCAGTGCGTAGGGCACCCACTTGGGAGGTGGGAGATGCAGGGTCCAACCCCCCTGCTCCAATCACTCTGTCATTAGTTATCCAGAGTGGAACTGCTTCAACAGGAGAGACATGGGTCTAGTCTACACTGCAGACTGATAATAGTATAACTGTCGCTCAGCGGTGCGAAAAATCCACACCCGAGTGACTGTAGTTACATCGACCCAGCCCCCGGTGTAGGCAGCACCATGACAGCAGGAGAGCTTCTCCCATCAACAGAGCTGCCACCTCTCGGGGAAGTGGATTGACTATGCTGACGGGAGAGGGCTCTCCCATCTTCATCGAAGTGCTAGAGGCACAGCTCCATCGGCGCAGCTGCATGATGCAGTGTTTTAAGTGTAGACCTGCCCTGAAGGTGCCCTACATCAGACTATCCCATAGCCCAGTGCTATGAGCGCTCTCCTGAGCGGGGGGAGTCCCCTGTTGAAATCCTTTCTCCCCCTCAGGCACAGAGAGAGGAGTTGAACCTAGGGCTCCCCCATCACAGGTTAGTGCTCTACCCCGGGACTAAAAGTTGCAAGGTGGGCGGCAGCAGCACCACTTCCTCCTCCTCTGGCTGTTTGGCGTGGAGTGAGGCAGGCACTGAACTCATCCCCGCAGGCGCCTAAGCTGCCAGACACTAGGAAACAGGTTCCCATCTATGGATTGCTAAGCAGAGACTTAGGTCATGTCTATGCCATAGTGGCACAACTACTGTGCTGCTGCTGTAGCACCATAGCATAGACGCTTCTCACATCGACAGGGGTTTTTTATGTCAGTGTAGTTAATCCCCCTCTCCAAGAGGCAGTAGCTAGCTCGACAAGTGTAGACCAAGCCTTAGGCACCTCTTCTTGAGAGCGGAACAGGGCTTAGCACACACCTCTCTGGTCAGCATCTCCCATTGGCTAGCTTAGGTGGGGAGCTGCCTAGCATGCTGGCTTTTGTGGCTTCCATTCTGAGTCATCTCTGTCTCCCCCTTGATGGTATAGGGACCCGAGGTGTCTGACTCAGGCTTTGTGGATCGCAGCATTGTTTCCATGATTTTTTTTTTCTAGGTGCCTAAAAGATATATCTG
The DNA here is from genome assembly GCF_002925995.2 of Terrapene triunguis. Taxonomy (NCBI): domain Eukaryota; kingdom Metazoa; phylum Chordata; order Testudines; family Emydidae; genus Terrapene; species Terrapene triunguis. Next base: position 794,296 of record NW_020664626.1, on the reverse strand, counting down.
TGATGCTCAGCATTGCAGTGCTCAGGCTACGTCTACACTACAGCTTATGTCAGCATAACGTATGTTGCTCAAGGGAGTGAATAAATCACCTCCCTGAGTGACACAAGTTACCGCGCCAGAAGTGCCAGTGTGGACTGCGCTATGTCAGTGAGAGAGCTTCTCCTGCCGACACAGCTACTGCCACTTGCGGGGGCTGTAGTAGTTAAGCCAATGGGAGAGCTCTCTCCCGTCGGCTTAGAGCAGCTACATTAGAGAGCTTACAGCGGTGCGTCTGCATCTGTGCCGCTGTAAACTCTCTAGTATAGCTGTGCCCTCAATCACTTTGTGGTTCCCACCCTAAATTCCTTCCCAATGCAATCACTCAGGCCATGTCTACACTGCACTTTGTCATTAAAACTTTTGTTGCTCAGGGATGTAAAAAAAATATTCCCCCTGGACGACAAAAGCTTTAACGACTAAATGTGCCTGTGTGGACAGCATTTTCTTGGCGGGAGCTGCTCTCCTATCGACGAAGCTACCGCCTCTCGTTCGGGATGGTTTTGTCACCAGGAGAGCTCTCTCCTGGTGACAGAGTAGCTACACTGCACACCTTACAACAGCATGCCATTGTAAGGTGTGCAGTATAGACATAGCTTCAGGCTTTATCTCTACTGTCCACAGTGATGTCCTCTCCTTGCACTGCCAGTCACCAAGGGAATCTTCCAGAGGAAATGAAACCTGATTTTTCCAATGTACAAACAAACAGCCCTCCTCTCCCATTCTTTTTTTTTCCCCACCAAAAAGCATTCTGGCACTGTTATATAATAAACAAGCAAAAAAGGCAGAATCTCTCCTCTGCAAGCACGTTAATGGTGGTGAATTTATCTCATGTATTTACATGGTAATTAAAGTGTGGAATTCTATGTTCTGGCCTTCAACATGCAAGATGCTAAATAGACTAGGTTATAATATTCCTGGGCACTCAGGAACCCTGTGTCAAGTTTGCACTTCCAGTGTGTCTGTGTGTGTGTGTGTATATATATATATATATATATATAGCCAAGATTTTCAAAAACAGGTGTCTGAAATTTGCCTGATTATGTGGCATGATTTTTAAAGTGACTTCTAATGAGAACTCCTGAGCTCTCAAATTTTGGAAATCTGGCTAGGTATTTACTAACGTAATTCTAAGCACCCATTTTTGAGCAACACGGCCTAGATTTCTCACTGTCTTTTTCTAGTTAATGATTTATCATTCAATATACGTCCTCTTTCCTGGCAGTGTTGCCCTAGTGAAGCTCATGGAGGATGGAAAAGTATGTGTCTCAGTCATCCTGGGTCACGCTGTACAGAAAGTTGAAATAGTGAATGAAGGGGATGATGAAACGAAGGAGCAGCTTGCTCACTTATTCATGCCAGAAGAGAGCAAAGCTTATGGCCACGAAGAACTGGAGAAGAGGAAGAACAGCCTGAAGACTTGGCTGGAGACCAATCACATCCCTGTAACAGAACAAGGCGAGTCACAAAGAACACTGTGTGTGGCAGGTGTATTAACTATCGACCCACCATATGGGCCAGAAGACTGCAGCAGCTCCAATGAAATTATTCTATCTCGAGTCCAGAGCTTGATACAAGGCCATCTTGCAACGCAGTAGTAATGGACAAGTTGACAAACGCTTCTCATCTAAAACGCTTCTATTTCAAACAGGGGAAGTGTTCTTTTTCCCTTAAATTAAGAATTGTTCTATACTATTGGTTGACTTGATTTTCCACTCTCACGTGTGAGGGTGAGTGGTACTGTTGTGCGTTAGCCACTCTGGCTTATTCTGTATGTGAGGGAACAGATGGTGGATCAGTCGTACAGCTGAAAGCAGGAAGCATTTGTACTACCTAATATTTTGTATAAAAAAACGTTATTTGGTATGAATGACATTTTATTCTATGGAATCCTAATTCTTTATCTAACACTGTCTCATATGAAAGATTGAGTTGATGAATCTTGTCTTCCTGGCTGTGTCCCTCCCCTCTGTGTCCGCCTTTAATTGCCTCTCCTCCTACCTGTGGGTGACAAAGATTGGTGGAGTGGTAAATACTGAGGAGGACAGGACAGTCATATGGCACAATCTAGATACAGCCACATGCAAAATTATACATTTAGGGACATGGAATGCAGGCTCTCCCTACAGAAAGCAGAGCCTCTGAAAAAGATTTAGGGGTCATAGTGCAAAAGCAACCCAAGGTGAGCTCTGAGGGCAGTTCTGTGGCAAAGAGGGCTAATGTGATCCTTGGATGTATAAATGGGGGAGTAGAAGGAGGGAGATGATTGTACCTCTGTATGTGGCATGGATGAGACCAATATTGGATTACTACATCCAGTTCTGGTGTCCACATTTTGAAAAATAGGAGCATGCTGAAAAGAACCACAAAACATTATTCGGGGCTGGAGAAAATGCTGTACAGTAAGAGACTTAAAGAGCTCAATCTGTTTAGTTTATCAAAAGAAGACTGAAGTTTTGTCTTCATTGCAGAGTTAGCCCAGGCTCTTATCCAGATATTGCCCTGACCCGCCTCCCATTCACTCACACACACCCCTCTCACCTGAGCTAAGTGGTGCTTTCCATCTCGGCTAGCTGGCCTGGTTGGCGGTTTAGGCTGGAGCTCAGCTTTCATTTGGGCTGGAAATTTGCCCACTTTGCAGTGAGGACACAGGCTAAGTCATTTGAGTGGTGACAGTCCTCCAGTGCTTTACCACAGTTCCACCTGTGTGCCCAGGACAGATAAGTTCTCCCATAATTCACTCGTAAAGAATCAGTGCCACAGCTTACTGCAGAATAAAGAGCCTTGGGAAGTCCTACTGATGCAGGTGCATGAGTGCAGCACCAGTGAGGACACGGTAACTTGGGTATGGCTGAGCTGTGAGACTGTATGTACCCAGTGTAGTCTGACCCAGGGGCCAATCTGAGTGAACTGCATAGTGTGAGAGGTGACTTGATTACAGTGTATAAGTATCTTCACAGGAAGAAAATATCAGATACTAAAGGTATTTAATCTAGCAGAGAAAGGCATAACAAGAACAAATGGCTGGAAGCTGAAGCTACACAAATTTCCTAACCTAATTTCCTTATCTGATAGTGGATGGGGGGGGGGCCTAGTAACACTAAGCCGCCAACCCTGTTAAAAATTAAGTTAGTTCGGTATGATTTGTTCTTGACAGGGTCAGAGCAAAAGCTTATCTCTCTCACCAACAGAAGTTGGTCCAGTAAAAAAAATGACCTCATCCACCTGGTCTCTCTCATCAAGGATACTGATATTTAAACTTTCATAGGCTTCAGAGCTATTTCAATCCCATATTGAGGGTTTAAACCAAAATCATTTTAATCTGTTGATTTCAATTGGCTTTGAATTGGACTCCCCTTAAAATAAATAGGGCATTTCACATTCTTTTCACTCCAATTGTTTGTGTATCTGATTCTTAGACATCAGTGTACTGATTCATTTTGAAGATTATCTTCACAACCAGATAATCACTTAAATAATCACTTAAATTCTATATTAAATGAAAAAACCAGAAAGCAGTATTAATTAGGCTTTCATTATCCTTTCTTGTACCTTTTTAAAATATGTAATCTACATAATTTTAGATCAGTTCCTAATTACTCTTCTTCGATACAATCACAGCTGAGAAGGTACATCTGTTACAAGCCTTTTTTATGGGTGTTATGTCCAGAAACAGAAATATCTTTTACTTATTGTCAGTCCCAAAATGATTTTTTTAAGTTAGATGAAATTCTGTTGGCTTGTTTAGAGCTATGGCACACAAAATAACAGGATGCTTTTCACCATGGAAGACCCTGGTCCAGTAGACATTTACACACTTAACTCAGTACAGCTGACTGCAGGAGATTCTACAGGACTCTGAAGCCATGCAGCAAGATGCACATAATTTCTTCAAACATGTCAAAGACAGTAGTTCTCATTTAGGACTAAAGCCCCTGGGCTGCTGTTGGATCTGTATTAGCCTCAGCACTCCCCCGCCCCAACTACATGAGCAGAGTCTCTGTCCGGACAAACCTGAGCTAGCTGAAAGAAGCTGTTACCCCAGTACATGTTAACTGAGTACAGAACATGGCTGAAAAAATGTCTCCGCTCCCAATCTGGGAAATATTTAGGCACTTGCATAACTTTAAATGGGTCCTGCTGAAGCCCCTTCCCCCCCCCCCCCCCCCCCCCCCCCCCTCCCCGCCGGCCCCCCTCCGGGGCCCCGCCCCCCCCCCCCCCCCCCCGTGGCTCTACTGGGGCTATGCTCCCCCCCATACCCCTGGGGGAGCTCCAGCCCTCTAGCCCTCCCCCCGTGGCTCTATTGGGGCCCAGCCCCCCCATACTCCTGGGCGAGCTCTAAGGGGGCCCAGCCCCCTAGCTCCCCCTATGACTCTATTGGGGCCCAGCCCCCCCATAC
>NW_020664626.1:765067-789851 GCF_002925995.2 Terrapene triunguis | reverse complement strand
GGGCCCCGCCGACACCGGTCGCTCACGTTCCCCCGCCCGCGGGGACAAGTTCTTCGACCGTAGCACGTTACTATGGAAACGGGGAGAAAGGGGTTGGGTTCTCCTTCCCGCCTTCTCCGAGCGCGCGGGCGGCCGGGGGTGCTGTGCGCGTGCGCCGCCCACTCTATATAAGTGGCTCGCGGCGCCTGCGCGCAGAGAGGCAGGCAGCAGGCTAGGCTGGGTGGCGGTTGGCGCGGGAACCATGTCTCGCTACGGCCGCTATGGAGGCGGTAGGAGCCGGGCCATGCCGCGCGGGGGGCCGGCAGCGGGGATGATGGGGGGGGGTCTCCTGGCCGATGCCGGGGGGGCGGGGGCGCGGCGCGTGGGGCTCGCCGCGGGGGAGGAGGCCGCCGCCATTTTGCGCACGTTGGGCGCTCGCCGCGCGGCTGGGCCAGGGAGCCCCGCGGGTGGGGCGGCCAAGATGGCTGCGGCGCCTCAGCGGCCGATGGGCTCGGGGCGGCGGGGGGCCGGCGAGGCCTCGCGCGCCTCCCTCAGCGCCCGCGTGCTTTGCTCTTGCAGAGACCAAGGTGTACGTGGGGAACCTGGGCACCGGCGCCGGCAAGGGCGAGCTGGAGCGAGCCTTCAGCTACTACGGCCCCCTGCGCACCGTGTGGATCGCACGGAACCCGCCGGGCTTCGCCTTCGTGGAGTTTGAAGACCCGCGAGACGCGGAAGACGCGGTGCTCGGACTGGACGGAAAGTAGGTGGCGCGGGAGGCTGCTGCGCTGCGCGGCGCTGCCGGCGGCGGGGGCGCGGGGTCCGCGGCCCGCTCGTCCCGCTCCGCGGCCGCGCCCCGCTGCACTAACCGGCGCCGCTCTGCCCTTGCAGGGTGCTGTGTGGCTCCCGGGTGAGAGTGGAGCTGTCCACCGGCATGCCCCGCCGCTCCCGCTACGACCGGCCTCCCGCGCGGCGCCCCTTTGATCCCAACGACCGGTGCTACGAGTGCGGCGACAAGGGGCACTATGCCTATGACTGTCATCGCTACAGCCGCCGGCGGAGGAGCAGGTACGTGTGTGCAAGGCGTGGTTGGGTCTCTGCGCTGGGTGCAGATGTAGTCTTGTTAGCCAAGCAGAGCATGTTATGCCAGTTTAGTTTAACTGTATTGCTGTATTCATACAGGTGTGTTTTACATTGTGTTGATATTTCATATTAAATGTTAATATATTAACAATCAACCTGGTCAAAACCTTTCAGGTTTCTTCGTTTGAGTCAGTCGCCTTGATTCAGAATGTCACAAGCCTTAAGGTTTCATGCTGAGGCGCCTTGCAAAATCCGACAATTAAGATCCTCCTAGACCTTGAGGTGATCAGCATAAGAGGCCAGATCCCCTCGAGCCATCTACACCTAGCTTCACCATATTCTTTAAAGGGCAGAAAATTTGAGACGGTGATCGCCGTAACAGTAAATTTGGCTTTCAATTGGGGCCCCCCCCTCCGGTTTAGAAAGAGGAACACCAGATTGACCACATTCCCACCTAGAAAAATCTTCTTGCGTCAATCAAGCCTCACCCTGGCTCATTTGGCTGTCAGTTTGATCGTCGTTAGATTGAAGAGAACACCTAGATGCAGCGATCGGCTATAGATACTTCTAGATCGTCTAGATCTGCTAGACCTTGGGCCAAAGAGGGTCGACCTGCAAACTTGCAAGGTTTATTTTAATACACATTACAGTGTTTTATATTATAATGTAATTCTAAATGTAATTCAGCTTAACATCTTTTCTAGGTAGTAAAAATACTCAAAACAAATAGGCCCTGATTTTTTTCCAACTGACAGACACTAATTTTTAGTTGTCTGAAATTTTAACTTCAGCAGAGGCTCACGTGCGCTAAGTATTAGAAAACAACTTTAGTAATTATTTTTTCTAACCTAACATTAGGTCACGGTCTAGATCTCATTCAAGGTCCAGAGGAAGAAGGTATTCTCGGTCACGCAGCCGAAGCCGTGGTAGGAGGTGAGTTTCAGACTTTCTTGTGCTTTCCTTTTTTAAGAGAAATCAAACATCCTAGTCACCTTTTTTAAAGACAAGCAAAGCATGGTATAATATTTTCAATTTTTTCACTGCAGATCCAGGTCAGCTTCCCTTCGCAGATCGAGGTCGGTGTCGCCTCGTAGATCTAGATCGGCCTCACCCCGTAGATCCCGATCACGTTCTTTAAAAAGATCAAGGTAATTGGTTTTGTATTATGATTATCAGCCAACATTTCTTTTAAGATGGATTCAGAATAGGGTATGATGGGAGGTAGTGTGAAATTCATTCTTTCCGTGTTATTTGGGGAGTAGATTCTATGAGAAGGGTTTGAGCCTTCAAGACCAAACCTATTAACATGGGTGAATTTCCCCTCAACTAAAGTGAATATTCTAGAAACAGTTCTCTTGAATTTTTGGTATTGCATGTTTAGCTGGTCTTAGGGTCTGGGGTATACTTAAACGTTTTGCCAGCCTAGTTATGTCCTTGAGTGTGAATAAAATCACACCCCAAACAATGTAAGTGCTCCATGGCTTTGGCCACAATAATTATGTAAATAAAAATAGTTTTACATAGCATAACATAATATAAGCTTATCAGTGACATCAACTTCCCACATTTGAGTGTTGGATTTCTGATTTTTTGGAAAATAGCGCCTCTATCTAAAGCTGGCAAACAGGAGCCTACTCAGATAACAAAAATGCTGCTGCAGTATTGACTGCTTGATGGAGTTTTTTACCTAGACAGCAAATGCTGTGCATTTGTATTTTTCTTACTGCATTGCTGTGTATTAATACAGAAATTAATTCTTCTTGTGGAGTTGAGTTGGCTTTCATTAGTTTCCTTCTTCAAACTTTAGGTCTAGATCCAGATCCAGATCCAGATCTGCTTTATGGCCACGAAGCAGGTAAGATGTTTTCCATAATTAATTAAAGCTACAGGTTTACTTAGTCAAATGCAGTAGTTGTTTCGGCCATAGATAGATGCATATTAGGCGAAACTTGTTCATGTACCAGAAGTTTGCCGGTGGTTCACCATCATGCACTAAGACCCTAATATGTCCTGTAAAAATGAAGTTGCTGCCAGGAAAGTATATTACAAGGAAGACTTCGTAGTTTTAAACCCCAAACTTGCTGGAAAAAAGCTTAAACAGCACCTAGCAAAATACAAATGCACAGTAATGGAGAACTCAAGAGAATCCCTGGGGTGTGTTTGGGGGAAGTTCCCTCTTGATGCTAAAATGTGCCGGTTCTGCCTGTTACCTCATGGATGTCATATTGAAACTTAACATTAGTTCCCCCTACATTCAAAGGTCCATGTAGCCATTCTCCAGTGTGCCCTGATTCATTTGCATATGCTAGTGGTGTGCAGTGAACAACTAACCATGAGCAATTTGTGTCAGCTAGGGAAACTCAAATAGTAGGGCATGTTACTGAAATGTAGGACTGGGACTGTTTTTCTATGAATGAGGTACTCCTAGAATTCAAATCCTAACATAAAGCTTCTTTGTGACATATCATATGTATGCAGTTTAGTGGTCCAGTAGTAGTGGAAGAGTTTTTTTCAGGATGGGAGTTACTGAAAAGTGTCAAAGCATTGGCATTGTTCACTGAATGGTTTTAAAGATATTCTCCATTGAACTTCACCTTCAAGCAAGCAGAAGATTCTAATGGCTTATTTACAGAAGAACAAAGGGAACTCGTGGCTGCAGAGCTACAGAAGTTCTAGAATCAGTTAGATGTTCACATCTTGTTGGTAGTTTTAAAATGTCACAGTCACAGCAGGAGAACTTTGTTTCTGATGGTGGTTATATTAAGGAGGCACTGCTCTCTTGTGCTAATGGTTTTTGTTGACGGATTTTCTGAACAAACAAAACGGGCACAGAAGAGTTGCCAAGAAGTAGAAATAGGTGGGATGAAACACAAATGTGAGCACCTGACTTGAAATGTACCAGCATGTTTTCATTACATGAGTAGTGATGGATGGTGACTGCATCTTGAGATGAGGACAGATAAAAACTTCAGTGCAATATTTTCAGAAACCGATGATACTCAGTTATTGCTAATTGTAGCAGGCGTCGTACAGTATCTTTATAAATCTTGAAGTAGAATGGTATTCAGCTCCACACTGACAGCTGCTTCCTCATGTTTATCCATCAGCCAATCAGTGCTGACATTGAACAGTGAGGATGAAAGAACTCTTGCCAAGTACCTATGGAGATATGCAACCATGCAGTGTATCTGCCTTAGAAGTAGGGATGGTGGGGATTAGCTTGATGCCCATACAAATCCTTTTAAAGGATTTTTGCATACATTCAGTGATGCGTATTTAAAATGCTGACTATGGCTTTTTTGTAGATTTTTCACCATTTTAAAATATGGAAGGAATTGTTTTCATGTAACTTTTTTTTTCTCACTTGTGTCCATATTTTGCAGCCGATCAAAGTCCAGATCACCATCTCCAAAGAGAAGGTAAGTTGAATCCTGCGACTAAAGACTGCTGGGTGTAGAATAAATATTGTCTTCAGTGGTCTCTACTGAAAATTTGTTTGACTGAGATTACCAGAACTTTCCCCTATACTTTGTCTCTGATTTAACTGTAAGGTGTATTTCGGATGGACAGGGCTGCCTTAATTAATGCATGGGACACTGATTACTAAGATGAAGCCCATCATGGTAAAGCTGTTTCCAAGAAACTGGGTGCATGTTGTATTATGAGGATCTTGCCTTTGGCTATTGCTGTATTACTTCCATCCTCGTATAATCGCAAGTTAATGAAGCCTTTATAAAGTGGGTGAGCTAAAGCATGAAATAAATTTTAAGCACAGGGGGAATCAGTTTTAAGCAGTCTATTTAAAAACTCCAGGGTCATAATGAGATTAACTTGTGTTCTAGAAGGTGCAGTGGGCTACTTCTGGCTTACAATTAAATCTTTTCAGAAGGACTGAACCTACTTTCTCAAGGGGTGGGGGATAGAACCAGAGTCAAAAATTTGAATGGAAAATGTAAATGGCTCAGAGTAAAACTGTAAATGAATTAAATGTGTGAAGCAAAACATAAACTAAAGACTTCTTGTAACAAACACCCATCTGATCGAATTGAAGTCAAACTGCGGTCCACCTTGCTGGTGGCTCTGTTTTGACTAACAGCTGTACAGTCTGTTGCTACATGGTAATGCAGGATAGACTTTTCTGCATTTCCCTTTTGTAACCCAGATGAGTACTTGTTAGAACATTGCATATTTTATGTAATTAATCATTTTATGTAATTAATCAAACCCTAACCCTAACCATTTTTCCATTTTAGTTTGAGCCATTTTTAACCATTTTCCATTAATTCAGAATAAGTATGATCTTCTCAACACTAGGGGACCACTTTTCCAAGCTTGACTGAAGTCTCTTGAGGAAAGGAATGCATGAGAACTGGAGTAGCTTGTGCCTTGCCACACTGTGTGCCTGACCTCAAGATCCTTGTTTGTAGCCTCCTTTTTATCCTTTCCTGTTAATGAGGAAATGTGTGTAAGATCTATTTTAAAAGGAAAACTAATTATCTATTTTCATTGGTGCTGATTATTGGGTTATTACAGAAAATACTTGGTTTCTTTTTTCCCTCCCCTCTGGCGATATGGCTATATCGGAAGTTCCAAGTCAACACTAGAGTTACTCCAACTAACTTCTGTTTTTCTTTCACTTTCAGTCGTTCACCATCAGGAAGCCCTCGAAGGAGGAGTGCAAGTCCTGTAAGAATGGACTGAAATTTCAAAGTTAACCTTTTAGGAAGAAAGTTATTTTGTTTACGTTGTTATAAGGGATTTTGTGTCTGATGTAAATGGTAAGGGCTTAGTCCTAGAAGGGTATTTCAATCAAATAACAATTGGCCTGGATCGGGATCTTCTAAATTGTGACATCACATTCGTAGATTAGTGCGCAACTTTTTTTGTTGTATGCATTTGCATCCTGTGATCTGAAAATGTGGGACTTTTTTTATTGACACATAGAAATAAAATGTGTATTTCTAACTAAAAACTTTGTGGTAGCCCTACTGCTTCTGTTAATGCTTCAGTAACTTTAAAGCAAGTCATGTATGTCATTGAAGTTGACATTATACAGGTTGTCAAACTTGACAAAGATGTATCTTTCATTTCTTATTTTGTTCTGAGATATGGATGAGGTGACGCAAGTTAAAGGTGATCTGCAAAGTGTTATTACAGAAGATGCTTGTGCCTTTTTTATAGGTTTTTGATTCTGAAAGTGTCCTGAAAGGAAGGAAGTGTAACTTTTGTTCTACTGGTTTTTAACTTAAAATGATCGGGAATGTAAAGTCTAGTCTTCCTTGGCTGTACTGGAGAACCAGTGAGGTATCAGATGTTTTGAATTCTTAAATGAAGGTGTTGAAAGGAGTTTTTACTCACAGTGAAAAATGGCTGTTAACTTTTAACCAGAGTGTTTAAAATTTTGTAAACAGCCCAATTGCCCCTACTTCTTACATGCAAAGAAGCAGAAAAGGGCACAAGCAGTTTTTTTTTTTTTTTGAAGGTTACCTTTAAATAGTGCATGTTGAGGGAGAAAAAAATACAGCTCTGTCATGACTTCTCTTCTGCAACCAACTTTGTCCAATTAGACAAATTGGGGGGGAAATAAATTAAACGAGTGATTTTATGCAGTCACGATCTGTTCTGCAACATATGTTGCAATCATAAAGCAGCCTGTATGCTGATAGGCAAAACCTTTTATGGTACTGGTAAGCTAATTCCTGTAGTACGCACCGAATACATGATTGAAGAGCGTAAAATAAATTGTATATGAGGAAGTATTTCAAACTGAAGCCTATTTTGTGATCTCTAAGTTGCAAGGGGCTTTGGCACTTCATGTTGAAACTGCACATGACTGTCTTTTGGTAAAGATGTTGTTAGACTGCCAGGAACTTTTTTGATAAATAAACAAAAACCCTGCGGATCTTTAATATTCTGGTCTATTTCAAAAAAGAGCTAGATAAATTCATGGAGGACAGGTCCATCAATGGCTATTAACCAGGATGGGCAGGGATGGTGTCCCTAGCCTCTGTTTGCCAGAAACTGGGAATGGGCGACAGGGGATGGATCACTTGATCATTACCTGTTCTGTTCATTCCCTCTGGGGCACCTGGCATTGGCCACTGTCAGAAGACAAAATACTGGTCTAGATGGACTTTTGGTCTGACGCAGTCTGGCCGTTCTTATGCTGTAGTTGAATACCAGTTTCAACATTCAGGGAGAGCGCTTTAGAGCACCTTCACAGGCACTGAGTTTGAAAGAACAGACTTGTTTGTGCTGCTAATGAAATGTCTAATGGTGGATTATGCTTGTAAAAGTGTAAACCTTCACATAGTACCTTAAATAGAAAATTACTTGCCCCAAAAGACAAATTTTGGGTAATCCGCAAGTTTCGGATAATAGACTTCTCATCTAATGTTAGGCTTCACTCGTGCCTGTAAGACTCTTGCAATTAAGTAGTCCCAACGCTCTGAACAGGTCGGTCCCTAGACTTGTTCACACTTGAAGGTTCTGGAGTACTAGCTGTTGGAATGGCCTATTTTGGTAAAGTTCTCTTATTTTGACAGTTTTCATGGTCACCTGCCAGGCTTATTTCTTAAATCTATTAGCCAGTTTCCTAGGTTTATGCCTTGAGTTGATTTTTGCGGGGTCTAGTTTTCCATAGGTACAGTGCATTGTGGTTTAGCAACAGGAGCATGAGCTTCCATTGCTAAGTATTCTGTGATTGACATTTTGCTAATCCTTAAATACAAGACCGCAAAAACTGAAAAATGGGGAATGGGAGATAACATTATATAATTATAAGGAAATGATTTAGCAAATATACCTAGAAGTCATTGCTTACAGGTATCCTTATTCATTGTACAGAGGAGTCTAGGCACCAAAGAGAAGCTGAAAGTGAGGTCAGTCTAGAGAAGTTGAAGCATAGCAGTGTAATGGCTTGTGTACATGAGTTGCACTGGCTTAACATGAGGTGTGAATTTACTGTGTGGATGCCCTTGATTTTGCTTTAGTGTAAATTAGTTGGGAACAGGTGTGAACTAAACTGCAATAACAAACCCTTAAACTGAAACAAGTGTCAGTACAGAGCTTTGCTGCATTAGTTTAAATTCATGCTTTAGGTCAGTGGCTCTCAACCTTTCCAGACTACTGTACCCCTTTCAGGAGTCTGTCTTGTGTCCTGCCAAGTTTACACCTCACTTACACTACTTGCTTACAAAATCAGACATAAATACAAGTGTCACAGCACACTAAACTGAAAAATTGGAATATAAATTTTGTACTTACATTTGAGTGTATAGTATATAGAGCAGTATAAACAAGTCATATGAAATTTTAGTTTGTACTGACTTCGCTAGTGTTTTTTACGTATCCTGTTGTAAAACTAGGCAAATAGCTAGATGAGTTGATGTACCCCCTGCAAGACTTCTGCGTACCCCCAGGGGTACACCTACCCATGGCTGAGAACCACTGCTTTAGGTTAAGCTACTGCTGTTTTCCCATGTAGACCAAGCCCCAAGAGGAAACTAGATGCCTGTGAAGACCCACAGGCCTGGAACTGGGAAGAGGATGACCTGGGGAGAAAAGTAGATGTACAGAAATGGAGGAGGAGATTGGGCCAGGAAAGTACTTGCAGTGGAAAAGAACCAGACAACAAATGTAGCAAGGGCTGAGAGGAATATACCAAATGTGAAGGAATTGAAATGGGGGGAGGAATTCTGCCTTTCCCCTGAAAAGGGCAACACAGGCACTGTAGTTTGTATTAAATGCACTAAAAATAAATGTAAGGGCATTTGCTGTGGAGGCTCCTTGACTGAATCTTGCTTTTAGTCCCACCTCCCTTGCAGTACAACTTTGCAGGTGTGGATCTGGGCAGAGGTGTGTCTGTGGACCCACACAGATTGGCTTCATGGTAGGGGTCCAGCGTTGAAGTTCTGCAACTAGACTGGGCAATACGGGAGAGGGTAAGGAGTACCATTATGTAGCTGCTTTTTAGTCCTACTCCAGCTTCTTCCCTTGGTTGATGTGCTGTGGCCACTGAATCTGAAAAGTTGTAGATGACAGTTACCAGCATTTTTCTTTGAAATTTTCAGATGAGAATGAGACTCTGCTCCTATCCAGGGGCTTGGATCAGTCACAGATCTCTTCCCACAGTTTTGTCAGGTTTAAGTTAAATAGACAACAACAACAACAAAAACTTTAGCTTCACTCTATGATCTGTGCTGTCTTTCTGTATTCCCTTGAGCAAATGGCTTTGCTCAGAATTCATCTTATTCTGAATTATCTAAAAAACATCACAAAGGAAAGGCAGTGCACAGCCCCCTTGCAAGCTAGTCTTTGTAAGAGGGCAGTGTTTACCTCATTTGTGCCCTCAAAGTTCTTAAATTGATATTTTCTTGTGAAAGCATCTGTTTTAAAGAATTGAGTTAAGTTTGAGGGCAAGGAAAAGTTCCTGCTGGTGTTTGCTACTGCAGGGACCATGCTTATCTGTGTGGTGTAATCCTGATGTATACATTTACTGTCACGCACTTCAGTGATGCTTTAACACAGCTGTTAATTGGTGATACTGTCTTGTAATGGGTGAAACATGCTAAGAGGAATGTTGGTACTGAGTGGGGTGCACAGGGAAATGAAGGAGCTGTCATCAGGACCCCTGGAACAGGTTCCTTCTTCATTGCAGAAGAGGAAAGCTGTGGGCTGCAAGGAAACAAGTAATGGGGATGGCCCTTAGGAAACTCGTACTACCGAAAGGAGAGAGGACAGCCCCCTAGCCTCTCTTGTGGCCACTCTGACTTTTTCAGGCGCTCACCCTTTGCCTCAGTACTTCCTCCTTTTTGCACAGCATGGTTTTGCTTTCTGTTCTGACAGATCCCTTTGTGATGGGATGTCTGCTTCAGGAAGCAGACTTTGTCACCCTCCTACCTCTAGGGCTGATTGACTCACTTATTTACATAGAGGCAGTTTGCACAGTTCCCCAGAGACCTCTTGGATATGTGCAAGCTTCCATGGTTAACTTGGCCAACACTGCAGCTGTGACTTGCATCTCTCCTGGGAAGCAGCTATCACTATCAAAGTGTGCTTTTATGCAAAATGCTCCTCAAGCAGCAGGTTAAGGCTAATACACTTTCAGTTGTGAAGTAGTCACACATGGGACCATTCCATCATATAGAAATGTTGTAACACACACTGTCATTGAGGCTTCTGTTTCACAGTTGTCATCTACATCACAGGAACACTGATTCCTTGTTGCAAGTCCAGTCCACGACAAGTAAAATCTGATTGTCTATGATTCCTCAGCTTCTGCTTACAGTCACACTTAGCATTAATTTTAGTTTTTAACCAGTCAACATTTCTAGTAGTGTTACACCACCCTGGCAATAACTGTCTTCCTCAGTTCTGTTTTCTCCCCTTCCTGAATGGGTGATTTTTGAACACTTTTAAAATGTAATTTCAGTATATGTAAAGAGTAGTCTGACAACTGCAGTCCTGTTTAATCACAGAACACATACAAAGTACCAGCTTTCCCAGCCTGCTGAAGTATGTTCCTCACCCAGATTTGTTACACTGAAAATCAGTAGTGTTGAGGGGAAGTTGGTCCAATAAAAGATATTACCTCTTCCACCTTGTCTCCTAATACCTGCACCACTGCATACATCCAAATAGCAAGGGCAGCTGAACGGCCTACGGAAGGCTCAAACCAATGGGAACAGATAGGTGCTAAGTACTTACGCTAAACCATGCTTGACCTTGTATTTAGCTGTGACAGAGTGCCTTTCCCAAAGCTGCGGAAGAGCTGCCCCCCAGAGGTTGATCCAGTAAAAGGAATGACCTGGGTCTTGTCTACTTACTGTTTCGAGTCATTTTCTCCCCGCAATCTCTCCTGGAATCTGGACATTTCTCACAAATGATCCTGTCTCTTAAGAACATAAGAACAGCCACACTGGGTCAGACCAAAGGACCATCCAGCCCAGTATCCTGTCAGCTGACAGTGGCCAATGCCAGGTGCCCCAGAGGGAGTGAACCTAACAGGCAATGATCAAGTGATCTCTCTCCTGCCACCCATCTCTACCCTCTGACAAACAGAGGCTAGGGACACCCTTCTTACCCATCCCCGCAAATATCCATTAACGGACTTAACCTCCATGAATTTATCCAGTTCTCTTTTAAACACTGTTATAGTCCTAGCCTTCACAACCTCCTCAGGCAAGGAGTTCCACAAGTTGACTGTGCACTGTGTGAAGAAGAACTTCCTTTTATTTGTTTTAAACCTGCTGCCCATTCATTTAATTTGGTGCCCCCTACTTCTTATATTATGGGAACAAGTAAATAACTTTTCCTTATTCACTTTCTCCACACCACTCATGATTTTATATACCTCTGTCATATCCCCCCTTAGTCTCCTCTTTTCCAAGCTGAAAAGTCCTAGCCTCTTTAATCTCTCCTCCTATGGGACCCGTTCCAAACCCCTAATCATTTTAGTTACCCTTCTCTGAACCTTTTCTAATGCCACTATATCTTTTTTGAGATGAGGAGACCACATCTGTACACAGTATTCAAGATGTGGGCATACCATGGATTTATATAAGGGCAATAAGATATTCTCCATCTTATTCTCTATCCCTTTTTAAATTATTCCTAACATCCTGTTTGCTTTTTTGACTGCCGCTGCACACTGGGAGGACGTCTTCAGAGAACTGTCCACAATGACTCCAAGATCTTTCCTGATTAGTTGTAGCTAAATTAGCCCCCATCATATTGTATGTGTAGTTGGGGTTATTTTTCCCAATGTGCATTATTTTACATTTATCCACATTAAATTTAATTTGCTATTTGTTGCCCAATCCCTTAGTTTTGTGAGATCTTTGCTGAGCATTCACTCCCCAGCCAGCCCAGCGCACGCGCTCGCCTCCCACGCAGACAGATGGTCCCTATCGGCAGCGACCTCCTGACGGGGCAGCTCCTTTGTCCTGAGGGAGCTGGTGCTGGACTCGGCACTCACCAGCCGGGAGGTTCAGGGTCCTGAAGGAGACCATGAAACACCATTGCCTGTTGGCTCCTCACCCTGTAACCCCCTCCCCCCAACCAGCCACCCCCCAAGCCCAGAGAGGAGGGTGAATCGTTCCAGCTACAGGTTAGAAACAAGGCAGCAAGAGTTCTGCAGTCCTGAGGAGAACAAGGCTCCTAGTTCGTGGGGACCCCCCAGCCAGTATAACGAGCGAGAGCACATAGCCATCAGGAGGTATTAATGACTTTGTCATTCATAAGGCAACAACAGCAATCAAGAAATAGACACCACTAACCTCAACGCACAAGGAGTACTAAGGATACAAAGAACTAGTCCCTGCTGATCGTTGGAACCCTGCCTGCTGCATTGGGACATACACAGTATTAAACCCTTCTCTGGTCCCTCTCCTGTGTGGTGCTGCCTCTGGGTTCCCATGTGGGGTGGAGGGAGCTCCCAGTGCCATCTAACAACAACAGACCTAACCCAGCTGCTCCAGGACCCTCTGGCTCTCCTCTCCCCTCCCTGCGGCTTTTAGTCTCGAACACTGACCCACTGGGTTTGATGGGGGCATGGGGAGGGCTTCTCTCCCCAGTAACAAGCTCCTTTACTGGCCCAAGGTGCTTCACTTTGAATCTGGCTTTCTGATTTAGGGCCTTGCCCTGTATTCCTTGTGTACCTGAAATTCCCAGTCATTTATTACATATGATACATGCTACTTCAAATACAGCACATCCTCTGTATATGCCCCATGCTTTCTTCTCACCTGTAGGCATAGAGCTCTTCCAGAATTAGGCCCATTGTCGTCAGTGGGGAAGAAAGTAGAAATGACCTGTTTGTAATGGCTTTTGATGGCTCCCTTTCCCACTGCTGCAGCATCCCCCCCCAGGGAGAGTCCCTCGGATCCTCTGACGCCTGCCGTGGTCTGCATGGGAAAGGAGCAGCTGCGGTGGCTGGGGAGTTTGCAAAACAACACGAGCTTTCATGAGGAACTTAGTTCTGAGGATCTCGCTTCCCTGTTTGCACAGAATTGCCCCCCTCTGCCTTTGTGAGGCTCAGTGGGATGAATGTGACTGCCCCATTGTCTCTGGGGAGGACTGGCCTGTGTGTGCTGTACTGGAGCTGTTGGCATGGTGCACTTGCTAGGTGCTTTTGTGGAGGAAGATGTTCTCCCCACGGCTGGAGAGAGATTTCCCAGGGCAAGGCTGGACGACGATAACAACAAGGAATAACAGGATGTGATGAGGAAATGGAATCTCAGGAGACGTATCCGGAGGTTGAGCTCTCAGGCTGTGTGTGAAGGAGGGCCTAACCCTATCCATCTCTTGGGACTTTACAATTAGACTTGAAATGCACCAAAGGTAGCAGTCCCGCATAATCATGGAGAGGGACTGGATGATCTTCACATCCTCTGCATCTCTGATCTCTGTGACCTTTCTGCCTGCTTCCCATTCTCTGCAGAAAATCCTGCTCACCTCATTCCTATTTGCACCTTGTGCTGTGCCTGGTCCAGGAGCAGTGAGACAAACAGCCAAAGGCCTGGCAGAGAGGACTGAGAAGACAGAGAGAACCAAGGGAAGGTTCTTCATCTTTATTTCTAAATTCAAACCTGCAGGAAAAGCCTCTCTGGGGAAATCCACAAAGAACCTGTTCTCTGAGCCAGCGGCTGAACTTGTAAACTCCAAGCCCCACAAGCGCTGTCCAGTTGTGGGTTGCGATTCCTGAGACGGAAGGGGTGGGAACACCATGGAAAGTGCCTGGTCAGCCTGTGGGGAGGTCTATTGCACTGGCATGCCACCTCCACACAATGAAGGAGTGACTTTTATGAGTACAACGTGGAGTTCTGTCTTAGCCCCCCCATGGGGATTAGGCAGGGGAGGGGGGCAGAGCTCCTCAGAGCTCCAGTGGAAACATGTAGCGCCACCCCCAGGAGAGAAAACTGGGCCCTTCATCCCTGAGACAGGAACCAAACCCACTTATGCCAGTGCCTGGAACCTCCTGCCTGGATCCAGCCACTGAGCCGCTGCAGCGTGGTCCCTCCAGCATGACTGCCCTTCTCCTCTGGATCTCCTCGGTGGCCCTGCCCGCACACACATTCAGATTATGGTATAAGTGTCAGAGACAGAGAGGCTGCCAGACTCCACACTTCCTATCCAGCTCTGCCCTGCCTGTGGTCCTGCACCCCGCACTCCGAGGCCTTCTGGGCTGTTTGATGCCCATGTTCTACACACCACGTGTGTATTATGAATCACTTTCCCTTGACAAGGACGAAGAGGGAAGTGAGCGTTAGATTCTCCCTCTCTCTTGAGGCTGGGCAAAGCAATGAGCACTCACGGAAAGACCATGCTGGGCTCAGAGCATGCTGATGTCCTGATCTTTGCACTCTATTGCTGTGAGCACGTAACGTGTTCCCCGGGGGGCGTTCCGGGGAGCGTGCACAGGCTGAGTTCCCTTGGTGGTGCCTGGTTTCCCATCTCTCATTTAACTGAACAATGGGGGGGGGGGTGCTGGAAAGGTTTACGGAAAATTCATGCTCAGCGGGGTCTGCTGCTGTCCAGCTAGGGACAGAACCTGGCACTTGACTAGAAAAACACATCCAACTCCCTCTTGTCCCATGTGTGTTGGGCTGCAGGGCCTTAGCTCAGGCAGGAGAAACCCCAGTTACAGTGTTAAGGAACTGGGCTCTTTGGCCTGTTTATGTGGAATCTGCAAACTGATGCCACCCTCCACTTCTCCCCAGCCCTGGCACTGTCCTGCCAGCACTCCGGGAATCACTGGTCCCAGGGGAGAGAACGCAGAAGATTGTGTCAGCCCCACATCACTCTGTGCTCTAGTTCCCCATGGCAGGGGGCCCCCAGCCATAACCATGTGGGCATTGTCTCTAGATACTCTGATGAGAGCTCTGGCACACGCGCCTTTAACAGAACCACGGTGTGCTGGAGAAGCCCCATTGTAACAGTGAGTCAGATTCTCCACTGGGAACGCCTCTCACCTCAGCTCAATTGGCACTTGCTTTCTCTGCAGTTCGATGAGCAGGTGGAGGCCTGGAGAGAGAAAAGGGTCTTGAACCAGGTGTGAATCCAGTGGCGGTTTGCTATGGCCCTGCTGGGATGTCCAGGCATGTTGTGGAGGCGGAACATCCAGCCTGAGCCTGCTCAGAGGGGAGGTTGGTGAGCTCAGATTTGGAATCCTGTTCCTCTGTCCCCCTTCAGGTTGGGGGATGTGATTTGGGGGGAGAAGTGAGGAGATCCTCAGATCTCCAAGGGGACATTGCAGGATAGTCCTCAACACTCCCGCCTCCCCGATCAATAACTTTTTTAAAAGGCTCCCGAAGCCAAGATTGGGACTCACTTGATGCCAGCCCCATGTGGCCTCGTGCCCGGGACTAGTCAGTCAGCTGAGGTGCAGTCTTTCTCCTCTTCCTTAAGTGCCACTGAGAGGCCCCTGCAGAGATGGTCACAGTAACAGATCTGGCAGCTATTCTGAGATGGTCACAATAATGCAGCACTTCTCTGCAGTGGCCCATCCCCTGCTTTATTTATAGGAGACTCCACTGCGCTACGTTCCTACACTTTTAACCCTTTTCCTCCCACCTCCACTGCATATTGAAATAGTGAAAGGGCTGAGGGGCCAACAAAGAGTCCAGCCATTGGATTGTAAGGACTGCAGTCATGGGGGGGACAAATGGCAGATGCTTTGGGACTCCTTGGGATGGAGGCTTTACACCAGGGTGAGTAATAAACTGGCCCCAAGGAGGGCTATTGTTAGCTACAAAACCCAAGGCCCAGCGGGGCTAGAACCCAGGCCTGGAAGGGTGTTAGGTAGCAAGCAGCACCATGCTGCCACCTACAGCAGCTGTAACTAATGTCATTCCACTGCTGATGTCCCCCTGTGGACACCGATCATGGGAAGTCCCGCCTCAAGGGGCTGACGGGCAGCAGCCACATGGCCCTTATTGGCTCCCTCCCCTATATAACCCCAAGGGGTGTTCTGGGAAAGTATCCAGGTAATAGTGTGGATCTTCTGTAGCTGCCATGACCATCTCTGCTCCTGAAGTCCTGGCTTTGACCGTGGCTTGATTTGGACTTTGCCTCCTGATCCAGACCCTGAAACCTGACTCAGCCTCTGACCCTGGGTATTGACGCTGCCCTGGAACCTGACTGCGAACTCCTGGGTACTACCATCTCAGGTTTGACCCTGCTCTGACCGTTGGCCCTGACTGCCCTTGTTAGGATCCTGGCATGAGAGCTGTCATCAAATTACTGGGGACTCTGAAGGAGGGAAACTGAGGCAGGTGCACCTGTTCTGCTGTAGCCTGCTGGTAGGGAAGGGGCTCTGCCCTATGACAGATGGTCTGGTCTCAAAACAACAACACAGTCTGAGTGAGAGAAACACTTTCTCCTATTGACAGTCAGACTCCTTGTTCGTTAGAGATCCCAAGGTGCGTGAAGTTACGTGGCTAATACCATAGGCCATCTTGTTTGGGATAATTCTGTCTCTGTTTCCCTGGTGCGGAAACATGAGGGGGAAATGCCGCAGCGGGCAGGTGGGGAACCGGGCAGGCTGGAGGGTTGCCAAGGGGCAGATGGGGCACATGTAGATAGAAGCTTGGGACCCTGGCCTGGCCCAGCCCCATTCTGCAGTGGCTGTGACAGTGTAATGCACAAAGGGCCTTGGCGGCAGGAGCTGTGACCAGGGCAGGGTGTCTTTGCGCTGAAGAGGCAGCAGCGGTGTGTGTGTGTGGAGGGGGAGGGTGGAATAAGCTTGATGCTCCTAATATGCTGACACACTCTCTCTTGGCTGGGTCACTGGGGAAAGTCAGCCCATACCCTGCAGAGGAGTGACTCTTGAATGCCAAGATCTGCTGCTGACTCGGGCCTACAGAACGAAGCTCCCACAGCAGGCCGAGCGCGGGAGGGTGCGACAGCAGTGTTCTCGTCCCTGCGCGAGAGACCAGCCGGGGCAGGGCACAGCTGCCGACCCCTGGGCCCTGGCAGGTGGCCTGTAGAATTGTTCTCCCAGGACGTGCCTGTGAGTAACTGAACAGGCCGCCAGGGGGCTGTGTTGCTCCACTCAAAGGTGAGCAGAAAATTGGCTTTTTCCATTTTCCTGGAGTCACTTCAATGATTGTGATCCATTCCGTCAAAATATTGTGGGTCTTTCACTCACCCCCAGGCCTCTAGGTGAATGAGGCGATGCAGATGGTGTAACATTAGGGCACTGGATAATAGCCATTAGGTCTCATTGATTCCTTGCAGTGTGCAGTGGTTTGGTGATTTTTAAGGGGTGTTAATGAAAGAGAATTCTGCTGGTCAGTGGAATTACTGCTAATGGCCTGATCCTGCGGCTGAGACGTGGAAGGCCTCAGACAGGAGCCACTCTGCGGGGATGCTAACCACAGAGATGAATCGTCACGGCTTTGTGTGTGGTGAGGGCAGGGTGGGGGTGATGGCGTGCCTCCCTGGTCCAGGTCTGAGGCATTGCTCCATGTAAGGAGAGTCTGCCAGCAGCCTGGCTGAGGCTGTAGTCGCAGTCAGAGAGCAGTTCTCGGGTGCTATGCAGTCTGGAAAGGGTGGACTGACTTGATTCTATCCTCGGCACCACCTGGGCAATAGCTGCTTGATCCCAATGAGCCAGGCTTGGAGCAGGGGTCAGGGTTTGGCTTTGTGTAATGAATAATCAGACCTGTGCAGAGGAACCCTGAGTGAGATTTCTCATCTTGTCAGCACCGAGCCGGGCGCTTCAGTGCTGGAATGCTGCAGACCTTCTCTGCAATGAGCAGAGAGACTCATGGTACAGCGCGCTCTCCTGTTGGCACTAACCTCGTGCAACCAGGCTGGGGTTCTGGGCCAGATAGTCTAGCAAATCCATAATGCCCCACGCTAGCATAATTACAGGTTGGTTTCATATATATTAAATTATGCTAGGTTAAATAGACCTAAATTCGTTAACTAATGCATCTTGGCTGCAGTTTGACACCTTTAAACAAAAGCCCATTTCATCACCCACTAGCTACAGCTTCATACAGATCCTTTTAATAATCAGTTGCTAGGTTTCCTGACAGGTAGCTAATAAACAATGAATGTCTTGCTAGGTCTGGACATGGACACCCCATTGCAGTACTTCAAAGTTACATTCAAAACTGACTCTTAAAAATACATTTACTTATTGTCAATTTTTCACATCCTGTGGTATTTGTCATGTGGCAAAGAATCAGTGTCCTTTTCTTTGTTCTGCTCAGGAATTAACTAGAAGGAGAAAATCAAGATTAACCCTAGAACAGCATTTTTCAAAGTTCGGGTTGTGACCCAGTACTGGGTGGCAGCATGTCAGGCACTGGTTCGCTCTAGTCAGCACCGCCGACCGGGACGTTAAAAGTCCTGGCAGTGGTGCTACCCGGCTAAGGCAGGCTAGTGCCTACCTGTTCCGACACCGCGCTGCGCCCTGGAAGTGCCAGCAGTGGGTCCGGCTTCTAGGCAGGGGGGTCATGGGGCTCCGCGCGCTGCCCCCACCCTGAGCACCGGCTCCAGGCACCAGCTCAGCAAGCAGGTGCTTGGGGCGGCCAACGGAGGGGGGCAGCACGTGCAGGTCTTCGGCGGCAATTCAGTGGTGGGTCCCTCACTCCCTCTCGGAGGGAAGGACCTGCCGCCGAATTGCCGCTGAAGTGGCAGCGGTAGAGCTGCCACCGAAGTGCCACAGATCGCGATCACGGCTTTTTTTTTTTTTTTCCTGCTTGGGGCGGCAAAAACCCCGGAGCCGGCCCTGCTCCTGGCCAATAGGAACTGGGGGTGTGTGTCTGCGGGCGAGAGTCACGTGAAGCCGCTTGCGTGCCTCCGCCTAGGAGCCGGACCTGCTGCTGGCCACTTCCTGGGTGCAGCATGGTCTGCGGTGCCAGGACAGGCGGGAAGCCTGCCTTGGCACACCTGCTGTGCCGCTGACCGGAAGCCGCCTGAGATAAGCCCATGCCCCAATCCCTAGCTCTGAGTCCCCCCCAAACCTGGAACCCCTTCCTGCACCCCAAACCTCTCAGCCCTAGCCCAGAGCCTTGACCCCCCCCTCCTGTACCCCATCCCCCTTACCCCAGCACTGAGCCCCCCCAAACCCAGAGCCCCCTCCTGCACCCCAAACACCCCAGCCCCACCCCCAGACCCTGCACCCCCCTCATCCCCAGCTCCGTTGTGTCGCAGGCATCAACAATTTTCTTCAACTAGGTCCCCAGAAAAGTTTGAAAACCACTGCCCTAGAAGAACTACTTCCTCCGCATTTCCCTCGCACCCCTGGCCTGGCTTCCTACGACAGATTGAAAGAAACAGTCTCCCATCCTCACGGTCGTCATGTAACATACAAAAGCGACATCAGTTTAGTGACCCTGCATGTCATTAGGAATTGTGGTGTGTGTGTGTGTGTGTGTGTTGCAGTGCACAAAGGGAAAGGGTAGAGACCGTACAGTCAGACCGGCAGACATAGAGACGCCGTTATGCACTTGGCCAGCCGTGGCAGGGGGATCTCTTGGATTCTGTGATGTGAATATTCAGTCATTGTGGCCATAAAGACAGCTGGAGGTGCCAGACTGCAACAGGTGCTAGCATGAATGCTGCAGGTCCTCTGAGCAGTGTCAGCCAGGGCAATAAGGGCATAGACTAGCTCTGCGTTCTGACTCTGCTCCGAGGCTTTGCAAAGGACTCGTATGCAGCTGCCTGCCAAGAACTCAACGGATGCTCATCGCAGGCCCCTGTGGAGGCCCTCCCCAGACAGACCCCTCCACACAACTTCACTGACGGACCCGAAAGGTGCCAAGGTCAAGAAGCTGG
Organism: Terrapene triunguis; assembly: GCF_002925995.2. NCBI lineage: Eukaryota > Metazoa > Chordata > Testudines > Emydidae > Terrapene > Terrapene triunguis. The sequence continues at coordinate 770,000 of NW_020664626.1, read as the reverse complement.
GTCTGCACCAGCCTTGCCCCTTCCTGTCTCGTGAGAGTTGGTGTGTTTCTGGGAGTCCCAGCTTGTGCAGTCCTGTGACTACGTGAGAATCTCAACTTCTGTTTGAACACACATGGGTCTAGCCCTTGTGGCTGTGGAGCAGGGCTTGAAAACGTGACCCCTCCCCACCAAGGCTCCAAAACGGAAAGGCCAGTAAACAACCCAACATTTGTCAGTTTGGAAACGTTCAAGCCGGTCTCTGTCTGGGGACCTGATTCCTTTCTGGATGCTGGGGCCTGCTGATACCAGCGTTAGGCTGCAGACCCCATGAATCTGTGCCGATCTGGTCCCTTTACGTCCTGTCTTTACCTGGTACCTAGGCCTCTGGTCTCTGGGCCTGGTTGCCTTTCCCCTCACGCCAGCCCTGGCTCTCCTCAGGACCAGGGACTGGCCACTCTAGGCTGGTGAGTATACCCTGCTCTGTTGCTGGAGAGGAGGGGGATCTGTGCCCCATCACTGCGGCAGCTGTTAACCCTTTCCTTGCTCCCATAAACTAGATAAGGACTTCATTCAATTGCCCCTTCCCCTTGACATGCCCATTTTCAGGGCACTTGCATGAGCCCTCCAGGGGCTCCGCCTCGCAGAGGCAGTGAGCTGCACTCCCCAAGGAGGAATGAGCCCTGCCCCGGGCCTCCGCCCAGAGTTTTGCTGAGTCACTATCCTAACGCAATCACAGGGCCGCCTTGGCCAGGGGCCTGGCCCCTTAGCTGGCAGCTTGCCCAAAGACCTGGTCCGAGATCAGCCCAGCGAGGAATCGCTACAGGCTGGGCTGCTCCTCCCATGCTCCAGGGAATGTGGCGTATCCCAGCTGTTCCCACAAAGGCACTTGGTCTCTAAAGACAGGACTGAGTTTATCCCCCCTCCCCAAAGTTAGGGGCTGCTGGCCTGCTGCAAAGCAACACCTTCCTGGGCAGCTCGCACCATGCACGCTAGAACTGCTCCCAAGCCGCACCTCGGCCACTATCCGCACCAGGCAGCCCCCAGTGCTGGAGTAAAAGGGGGTCTACAGTTGGCCAGTGGAGCCGGAACTGGTGCAGCACCCATCTCTAGGTTCCCACATCTTAAGACCAGCAGGGACCATTAGATCTCCTGGCCTGACCCCCTGTATTGCACAGGCCAGAGAAGTCCCCCCAGTGAGTCCCGCATCAAGTCTCTGCCCCACGGGTAGGCTAGGATGTGTCTATTAGAAAGACCAACAGTCCTGATTTAAATACGCCCATCGGTGGAGAACCCACCACCTCCCTTGGTGACTTGTCGCACCAGTCAGCCGCGCTCGCTGTTAAAACCAGGAGTGCTTCCTGGGCTTGTGGTGGCTATTTCAAACTCTCAGCGGTTTCCACTGGGGATTAGGGCTGTCCTGGATCCCCTCCTTTCCCAGTGTAGGATTGTTCCCAGCTCTGCCAAGCCATGGCCATTTGCTAGGGAAACATCTGAGGAGTTTGCAATTGCAGTGGGTGGTACTAAGTGGAGGACTGGACTCAGGGCCGGCGCTTCCACTAAGTGACCCTAGGCGGTCGCCTAGGGCGGCAGGATTTGGGGGGCAGCATTTTGCCGCCCTCGGCAGAAATTCGGAGGCAGGGCGTCCTTCCGCTCCGGGTCTTCGGTGGAAATTCAGCGGTGGGTCCTTCACTCGCTCGGGGAGCTGCCCAAGTGCCCCGAAGACGCGGAGCGGAAGGACCCCCGCCGCCGAAGACCCCAGGCCCCCTGAATGCTCAGAGGAGGAGCGCTGTCGCCTAGGGCGGCAAAAACCCTGACGCCGCTCCTGACTGGACTCTGCCGTGGGTGGGACCCTGGAAATCTCAGAAATCTCACAGGAGCGGCTGTGGATGCAGTTCTGGAGCCCTGGCCAAAAGCCAGGGCCAGGTCCATCGTGGGTGTAAATCAGCATAGCTCCACTGATGTCAATGGAATGACACTGCTTTACCCCAGCTGAGGATCTGGGCCCCATCCTTTGAGTGCTAGCTCTGGCAGCAGCGTCTGGGCCAGCGGGTCTCCACTATTAACTCCGCCTGGCCCAGGAGCTCTAATGACGTGTGTCCAGCGACGCTACGGGAAAGTTAAAATCTCTGCAGTCTCCTCCCAGGGCTTATAAACACAACAGGCAAATCTGTTAAATTAGCTGGCCACACCTATGTTAGCTCCTTCCCTCTAGGCAGGTCGCATTCATCCATCTGATCAGCCAAGAGCTCACCTGTCTCAGGGAGGGAGGGAGGAGAGGAGGCTGCATTTGAAAGCCCCTTCCAGTTGCAGGAACCAGTGTCTCTCAGGTGGTGCAGTTGAAAGGACAAAGATGGCATCGGCAGCTGCTGCAGTCTCCTTGCCTACCGGCTTGTCGGTCCTGACGACATTTCCTGATCTCCTCTTTATCCCCGAATTCGTAAGTTTGGGCCCTTATTTTATTTTTTTTTTTAATTGAATTTTTAGAACCAGAGCAATGGTTGTGAAGGTGCCCAGAGGCTTTGTGTTGCAGATTTCTGAGTAAAGTACAGTGTTTAAGCCATGTGCTGGTATGGTGCTGTGCACCTCTGGCTCACACCTCTGCACTGTGGCAGTGTACAATTTCCCCCCCTCCTCCCCCCCCCCGCTCACTGTGCTCCTTGCAGGATACAGCTGGGGGCATGAATTCAGGGGTGCGGTTGTGGACAGAGTTTTTCAAACTTTCTAAGTGAGACCATCATAACTGGGACAGTGGAGAAAAGAGTGGGGACTTCACGGCTGAGATTTCCACAGCATTAATGGCAATTGGACAGCCAAATCTCCTAGGCAAATTTCATAATCTCAGCCTCTACCTGTGCCCAATTTCCCGATCAATGCGTTTGGATAAGTGTTGGCAGCACTGCAGAAGATAAAACGTTAAATAGGCTAAACGAAGCCTGTTGTCTGTGATGGCAATTCAGCTATTGATACATGCACAGTACAAGCTTTCCGAGGGGCAGCCAAAATCTAACTCAGCTGCAAATTTGGAGGCCTTTTTAAACGAGTGAATTTTGACTGTATACATAATATGTAGAATGTTGTAAAAGTCTGGCTAAGTTTAGACTTTCCAATGAAGGGTTGGCATGAACCCTGGCAGACACAGCACTACAAGATACAACACATATAAAAACAACTGTATGGCATTTTATGATGTTTGAGTAGTAGTATGAGATTATGGGATTAAAGACGGTATCAGATGAATAGGCACAAGGACAAAGAATTAGGCCTATTATGTAACCTGAATATTACAGTGGGAGAAAATGATAGTGACTCTCCAGGTATTTAACAAATATTAAAGATATAACTAAGGCCGCCTGAAAATTTTTCCATCTAACCTGTTTTTCGACAGAAAAGTGGCGCTTTGACAAAATGAAAATGTTTGCAGAGAATATTTGTTTTCCTCTAAAAATTTATAAAACAAACAAAAAACAAAATCTGAGATTTTTTTTTCCAGCCAATAACCAAGAATTCAGATAAAAATTGTAAAATTACCTTTGTTTGCTTGTTTTGTTTGTTTTTTGTGGCAGTTTTGGGGCCAAAACTTTTCAGTTTTCCAGTGAAAAGCTGAAGTTTTCCCACAAGGGGGGGAAAAAAATTCTGACCAGCTCTCGATATGACCGGTGGGCAAACTGGTTCCCAGGGTGAAAGACTGCTGGTCCCATTGGCTTCAGTGGGTCCAAGACGTCGCCTGAACGGTTTAAGGGATTTGTTCAAGGTCTCCCAGGGCAGAGGCTCCTTCCTCTCCCAATCTCCCCTGCCCTGCCCCCTGCTCTGTGCAGTTTTAAAACAACAGGAAACCAGGAGATAATGTTACATTGCTGGTAACACATTTGTTTGAAAAATGTAACTGAACAAGTGAAACTAGCATTTACATTGTGCTGTCTAAACAATGATAGCTCAGGATCGTTAGGTCACATAGGGCCTGATCCTGCCCAATGCTCAGGCTCAGCTCAATTTAGGTTACTAATTCCCACTGAGATTAATGGGCGTCCGGGGTCTCAATACCTTTGAGCTCTTCCTGCCCCCTGTGAGTTACGCAGCACCCTTCGCTCCCAGTAAGGCCTTCAGGAGTGGGAGGGCTCGGTGCTTTTCAGGCCTGGCTCTACAGGACAAATGTCTAAGCACTGATGCTGCAGCTGGCTCCCTCCAAGCAGCTTGGAGCCGTCTGCAGAATCGGGGCCCTAGTATCACCGAGATCTGTGACTGCCGTAGAATATTCACGCTCAGACCCACATCTCAGCCTGCGGCTCTGAGCAGCCCTGCAGGAGTTGTAGCAGCAGACAATGATCTCACAGCAATGCTGCTCTGACCCAGTCCCCCTCCTCTGCCATGTCCATCCTGTGCTTCCACCCACTTCCCTGAGCCTGGTCTGCATCTCTGGGACATCACCGTCCCCTCGCATGCAGCCCCTTCATCCCCATGGATCCCGCGACTCTGACCCCTTGGGGCAAATTCTGAGCCAGCACGTGGCGTCCCTGTGTAACTAGCAAGAAAGCCTAGCTACGGGCAAGGACTCCGAATTCACCAGCTTGCTGGCTGTAGGGCCCATCCTAGGCGTGGTCTGCACCGTGACACTCACTCACAGTAAGAAGCAGAGAGGAATTTGTAGGGGGCTGTGGCCTTCGGTGGTTCTGTAGCCATCAGATGGTGCCAAGGCGTTGGCTACCCCCCTGCACCTAGGTGGATGTCACGCTAGGAGAAGGAGGAGGGTGTCTGACCAGCCTCAGGCTCCATCCAAGGTCCAGGAGTGGGCCTGTGGTGGTGCCTCTGTGCCCCATGGTGGAGTCCAGTCCCGTCACGGGGTCAGTAAGCAGGGGTACCTGGGGGGGGGGGAGGATGTTTTTCCCCTGCCCCCCAGTGAGGAGGCAGCAGATGGAGATCTCCACTGGCCTTGTGTACCCCTCCCATGGCTGCCCCA
>NW_020664626.1:750529-764967 GCF_002925995.2 Terrapene triunguis | reverse complement strand
CCCCCCCCCCCCCCAAGCAATGGCGTCTCTCCTTCCCAGAGAGGGACACAACAGGTTTGTGGGGGCCTTTCTACAGCGCCCCCATGCAGCAGCCTCCATGAGGCCACCCAATAGACTCCCTTTCGCTCCCGCAATGACCCTAGCGCAGTCCTGTGGGAACCGGGTCCCCCCACCTTGGCAGCAGCCGCCCGGAAGAGAGAGATTGTAACACACACACCTCCTGGGTGTGGTGTCTGGCCCGTCTAGTGGCACCGAGACCACTTAGAGAGAGAGAAAATGAGTCTGCTACAGCCTTCGCTAACTGCCAGTTGGCTTTTAGATCATGTGGCAGAGGCTCATGCACTAAGCTCCAGCGGTCCCAGGTTCGATCCTGCCCGACGACGACTGGGGTCTGTTGGCGTTACGCTAGCAGAGCGCCGAAGGGGGACGGGTGTAAGTCAGGAGCTGTAGCAGCGGGACAGCGAGGCGCCACCCCAGTGACAGACATGTCCGACCAAGTCCATCGGCCAGGTCAGGTGTGCGGGCTCTGCACCTGGGTCTCGCTCAGCGGGGACGCTCTTCTGACGGGGCCTCGCTAGAGTGGGGCCTGGGGGAGTGGCAGGAATGCGTTCCTTCTGTGTAGCCCAAAGCCTGGCTCTGGGAACGGAGCGCAACCTCCCTTCCCAGAAAGGATAAGCTTCAGGGAAAAACACCGCTCCCCCCCCCCCCCCAGGGCTTGAAATCTGCCCCCTGACTAGGCCTGGCCACCCAGGTACCCCGGCCCACTGCCCGTGGGAGGCCAAAGAGTCAGACCACTGAACAGCTCAGAGGGTTTATTATGCCCACTTCCCTCTGCCATTGAACAAACTGATAAGCCACCTGAGAACAGCCCTGGAGATAGTGAGACTAAAGGAACTGCAGGTGGTGCCCAGCGCCCCTGAGATAACAGGACGGGGCCTGTAGCTCCTGGGAAGCAGAATAATTTCCACCCAGTTGACAGAAGGCTGGGGAGTGTGATAGTGAACAAGGGCTGGGGAGGAGGGGACAAGTGGATGGAGAGCTGGACAGGATGAGGAGGGGCCGTTCTCTTCTTCCACAGTGGCTCTTAGGATCCACCCAAAAATCTCTCTGAGGGGAGATCAGAAATCCAGCTCCCCTTTGCCAGCGACGTACGTGGTGCCGCTGCTTTCGTGCAGCGCACGCACCCCACTAGCTGGGAGGAGGAGTTCTCCTGGCACTCGTCCCTTTGGAAGATGATCGCTTAGCAAGCAGATATGGGGAGGAGACGGATACGGACCGTGACTTCACTTGGTACCTGGCCAATCGATATTCTAGCTGGCATGTTGGATCAATGCATTGCAATTTAAACAGATCGAACCAGTTCCATTCCTTGCTCCAGCATGGATTTGAGAACAGTTAGTTTTTCTCAATAGAACTCTTAAGCAAGAGGGTCACTTCTTCAGAGGGGTCCCGCCGAGTAGGAAGGATTTGGCCAGGCAGGTCTGTTCAGTTGGGGAACACCCAGTTGATGTGGGCAGGAGTGCAGAGTGCTACTCCCGGTGTTTGGCAGGACACAGGGCCAAATCCTTAGCTGCTGTAAATCAGTGTAATTCTAAAGATTTCATTGGACTGGCAGTGATTTACCCCCATTGGGGATCTCTGGTCCACGTGTGACTCCGAGCATGGGATAAAGGAAGAGAAAACTGGCAGGGGAAATACAGTGTGTGCAGCGCACTGAAAATCTGCTTTCAAAAACATCACTGGACAAGAAGCAGGGTAAATGTTCTGTGTTATTGAAATGCACCTTGCTTCGTACGTACTGTTTGTTCAAAGCTTCAGCTCGAAGGTGATCTGTTTGGTGAGCGCTCGCTCGCTGTTGGAACTAGAGCTGGCCAAAATGTTTAGAATTTTGAAATTCTAAAAATAAATGGGAAACATTTCAGAAAGTGTTCACGAAATGTCCTTGTTGTTTTGAGCAACCCTAATTCTAATGTTTAGACAGAGAATGAAAAAAAGCCAATGAAACCTGGCCATAAGGGGGTGATGCAAAGGTATGTAGCTGGCTGTGATTGTTGATGTGAAACATGAGAGGAGTGTGAAGAATGAAACAGCTTGCAATGGAACTATTAAAAAAACAAACAAACAAAAAAAACCTTGAACAAAAATAGTACGGACCTATTCAGAGGGAGGCTAAATACTGTCACAGGCCCTGTGGCTGGATCAGCCATGTATTTGGTGTAGCGAGCCTGGGGCTGTCTGTGCCCTGCTAACGCTCCCCTGAGTCAGTGGGACTACAGTGGTACAAACTGGAGCAGAAGCAGGCGTGCAAGAGGCAGACAGGGAGGGATCCAGCAGACAGACAAAGTGACCAGCACCGCGTACATCTGTACCCCAGCTCACCCCTCTGGCCCAGACTCTCTTCACTCCTCCTTGTTGCTTGCAGCAGGTCGTCAAACCCCAGGTGACGCTGATATCTTTCCCCATCTGTAATCCTTGCCCCAGCTCCTCGGACCACACCTCCTGCGCCTTGCTCCCCTTCCCCGCACCTTCCCTCCCCAGCACAAGTTCCCTTCTGTGGGCAGGCGAGAAATGCAATCAAGTCACAAGCCCTGAGGCCAGAGAGGCTGTGGGGGTGGGAGCTGGCTGTAGGGGGTCCTGTCCCATGCGGTCTCCATGGTGCCCCCCACTGCTGTTTGAGGGGTGGGTCAGTGTCCCTCCCCCATCCTGCCGGCTCTGCATAAAATCTGGACCCCACTGACACCCATGACAGATTTCTCATTGGTCTCAGTAAAGCCAGGATGTCGCCCATTGGCCCTGACTCCAGGGGGGAACCGGGGGGGGGGGGGGGATTACAGCCCCACGTGGTGCCCAGCATTTGTCAGGCCCTGTCCTCTCGCCTCCCAAATTCTGCTGGGCACTGGGTCTCCTTCCCCCTCATGTACCCGGCCCCGTCTGCCTTTAGCCCCAGAGCCAGAGGGAAGGACTGCTCTTCCCTGGGAGGGTGGGGACAGCCCTCTGCGTCCCCAGGGTTCTCCTGTCTCTACACCCCCTGCCCCACGGGAGAGGTGTCTCACGCCTGCTGGGGAGCTGGGCCTCCCAGAGCTAGAGGCCAGGGATTCAGCTAGGTGCTAGTTAAAGGAGATTGAAACAGTCGCCAGGGGCAGGTCCAGCCCTCTGCGCCTCAGCCCTGGAGATTTAACTGTTGTCTGTCCCCTGCCTGTGCCAGAATTAGTAACTGATTCCGTCACCGCTGCAGCTGGGAACCCAAACACCGCCCCTGACTTTCCACATCCTCCGCACACCAGACACGCACCCCCGTCCCTGTTAGGCTGATCCTGGACAGCGCTCCTTTGGATACATCCCACGCCTCCAACCTGCTCATCTGCAGCATGCTGGGCAGGCGAATTCACAGTTTCACCCACCTGGCCTCCGTGGTATTACCACTTCCCTTCCCTTCTTATTGCCACTGCAGATTGTGCAGCCTAATCCTGCCCCGAAACCAGCCCAAACTTGATACTTTCGGTTACGTGCTGCCCTGAGTCTGTTTCCCTGTTTGCTAGAACTCAGTGAGCACAAAGTGCAAACTCTGGTGAACACAAACAGCTGCAGAAAGTTGCTGAATCCCTTGTGAACAGAATGCACCAGGGTTTGGAGCAGCAGGAAGGAAAATGATGAAGTCAGTCTCCTGATTTGCAAGGGCCTGACTCCATCTGCTTTTGCATGGGTAACGACCGCGCAAGTGGAAAGGCAACGGAGACACAGGCCCCCAAAGCTTGGGTAACACTACAGGCGATAGCACTGGCTTGCGAGTTGTTAGCTATTCCTAGGCCCTATTAGCCGGAAGGTGTTCTCATGCCAACAATCAGATAATTGTCGATATCAATTGTGCTGAAAACTCCTATGGACATATCGCTCCCAGCTGTGTACTTAGGGGGAGTCATGCACTGGTAACAAACTTTTGATGAAAAGATAAGAGTTACCCAACACAATGTTAAAACTGAAATTGCCTTTCTTGGGTTGCTATAGCAACTGCTTTTATCAGGGGAAAACATCGACATTTGAAGCATTTATGCAACCATCATTATGGCAAAAGGTCCTGAGACGAGAGAACCGGGTCAGGACATCTGGTTTTACCATTTGGGAAATTCGGAATGTGTTGTGTTGACAACTAGTTTACTGATGGTTAGACTTGGCAGAATTCGATTTTTATTTTTTATCATTTCCACAGATATCTATTTTTGAATCATTCCTCCCCCCCCCCCTATTTTTTTATCAATTAAAATTTTCACGGTTGCAGGAAGCTCTGGGGGTCGGACAATGGGGAGGTCAGATATTTATTTAATGCCGATAGATGTTGACCTTATAAAAGTTAAAGCTTCATAACCATTAAAACACAAATTGGCAAATCCCATGTCTAAGTATACAAAGTAAATATCCCTAAATCAAACACTACGTTCTCAAGCAGCATTTTGCTTACTTTGCCTGTCTGTAAATTTTGATGATTATCGATGGAGATATTTTTGCTGGCGTGTGTGTAAGAGGAAACTGATGTTTACTGGCATTTAACGATTAAAAATCTAACCCTTCCAAGACTAATTCTAGTCAAAAGAATAGGAGTACTTGTGGCACCTTGGAGACTAACAAATTTATTGTAGCATAAGCTTTTTAAATAAATTTGTTAGTCTCTAAGGTGCCACAAGTACTCCTGTTCTTTTTGCGGATACAGACTAACACGGCTGCTACTCTGAAACCTAATTCTAGTCAGATATTCGATGTTCAGAGCTTTCCAGACAGCTGCACAAGCTGTGGTAGCAAGGCCACGTAGACTATGTCTGCGCTTCAAGCTGGAGAGGTAATTTCCAGCTCGAGGAGACGTACCTGGGCCAGCTCTGATAGCGCTGCTCATCGAACGCAAGCTGCAGTGGTGTGAGCGGCAGCAGGGGCTAGCCGCCCCGAGCATGAACCTGCCATTTTGGTTTCCTGCTGCTCGCGCCGAGCTGGCTGCCCTCTGCTTGCAGTGCACTAGCTTGATCAAAGTTAGCAGGGGCCCCTCTAGTCCCCTCCAGCTCGAAGCAGACACGCCCTGAGGAAACCAGACCGGAATGTGCTGCAGGTTGGGTGTTTTCTCTGCTTTTTAACATCACTCTGATGCAACCTGCCAGAGGAGGCTTTGCTCAGACGCTGGCCCCCCTCCTGCAAGTGGATCCATCTTGGCAGACCCTTGTGCTCTCATTGCCACAGGCTGTTGCCCTCTGCCAAACTGGTCCTTCCAATGAGCTTTCTGCATCTGGCTGAGGACAGTTTGATTTGATTCTGGTGCTGGCACGAAGTCGGCTGCCCTGAGTTGTTACATCCCATGTGATCGCTGGGTTTTATTATCATCATTTTGGATTACTAAGGGAACACTCCCCCCCCCCCCCCCCCCCCCTTTTTTTTTTTCTACAGAAACACAACAAAGCTGTCAGGACACTCATCACAAATGATGAGAGCGCTCTTAGAGAAAACATTTCCAAAGAAGGGTGTGGGGAAATTTAGCTGCATGACTGCTTGATTTGAAAGAGTATCATCAGGCCCCGTGACACTCCGAGGGCCAGCTTCCTCAGGGTTTGCGTAAATACTGTCATTTTCATCTGCACGGCCCCACGCCCCCGAGCCTGGCTTTGGGCGTTCTGTTTAACTACCCCCCAGGCTGATTGCCACAGAGAGAGCTTGGATGTTTCCCCACCTTGGTGCCACCTTCTTCCCAGCCCACCAAGCGCCGATCTGTGAGGCCCGTCAGCTATGCAGGAAAAGAAGGTGCAGCCGGAGTGGAGAAGTAGCACGAAGTAGCAGACTCCAAAGGCAGAGAAGAGCAGCAAAAACCTCCTGAGCTGTTCTCACATTCTCCTTGCACCTCCTCGCTGCTGAGGTAGCAAAGTGAAATGTGAGCAGGTTGGGATTTCCTAAGGGAGTTAGGTGTCAGGAGTTTGGGGCCTAACTCCCTTTAGGCTCCTTTGGAATTTGCAACCTACATTCCCGCGATGTTACCCCAGGAAGGATCAGAGATGTGGCTCGAGTAAGTTTCACTTTGCTGCCAGTGCCCAGAGGAGAGTTGGGTGGGACAGGAGGAGCAAATGCAACTGGAAAAGAAGGGCTGGAGGCTGCAGTGGCTGAGACTAAACAGTAAAGGTCTAGCCTGAGCCCCGTGAGGCCTGGCTCACTCCAGGAGCTTGGGTTTCAGGCAGGGGAGGAAGGACAGTCCAGGGTTAGGGTGCTGGCCTGGGGCTCAGATAGGGTGACCAGATAGCAAGTGTGAACAATCGGGGTGGGGGGTAATAGGTGCCTATATAAGACAAAGCCCTGAATATAGGGACTGTCCCTATAAAATCGGGACATCTGGTCACCCTAGGCTCAGACCTGGGTTCAGTGCCCTGTTCTGCTACTGACTCGCTGTGTGACTTTAAGCGAGTCACTTAGGCGAGGGCTACCCTAGGGGGTGAGGGTGGGTGCTTCCGCGCTCCGGGTCTTCGGCGGCAATTCTGCGGCGGGTCCTTCACTCAGTCCGGGACCCGCCGCCGAAGTGCCCCGAAGACTGGGAGCGCGGAAGGACCCCCGCCTAGGGCGCCAAAAACCCTGGCACCGCTCCTGGGTGAGACAAGATGTGGCCAGCGTGACCAGCTATCAGCCACTCCCATGAAATCCCACCAGGCAAGAGCAGCTGGTGGCACAAGGCCGGGCAGCCGTACCCTAGGCCAGAGCCACGCTGGGATCCATTTAATAAGGGGCTGAGGCTGGCTTCCCTTGGCCCCTGTGCCAGCCCTAGCACCAAGGCAGGGTCAGTTCCCCCATCCCCCTTCACTGTACCCTGCCCTTGGCCTCTGCACCCTGGATGGAGGGACGGGACGAAGGGGACGTGTGCTGGGGCACTGACGGGGGTGCGGGGGTCTGGCTATGGAGGGAGGGGAGGAGGGTCTGGGCTCAGGGCATGGCCCGATGGACAGGGAGAATTGGGAACTGGATGCAGGGGAGCAGGGATGGCAGGGGAACTCAACTGTGTAGGAGGCAGCTTGGAATGAAACCATTTAACCTGGGCATCGCCCACTGTTGGTTCATGGCTCAGTGCCGGTGAGGCATGAATGGGAGGCGGCAGGAGAGAAAGGAGCCTGCGAGGGGCTGTGTGCGCAGAGTAACCGTGGTCCCTTAGGTAAGAGCAAACCCTGTTTCCGCTAATGAAGTCCGTGCTCTGGGCCCAATGGGGAGTGGAGGGGATTTCTCAGCCAGGCTCTGGCGCAGTCTGAACCACCCAACTTTGCATCTCTTTCTGAAAGACCCCCGCAAGCAAGGTCTGGGCCGGGGGAGGCTCCCTGGCTGTGTGACACAGGCGGTCTGGCGGACCCTGCTGGCCTTGGACTCTGTGATTCTATCTGGCTGGAGTCCAGGCATTGCTCTCCGCTACTGCCTAGGCTCCTGGCTTGCTTTTGTACTGCAGCCTCGGGAACACCCACCGCTGTGTAACTCACAGCAGCTGGTGACATGGTGCCAGCGCCTTTGAGAGAGGAGGGAAAAGACGCAAACAAGGCACCCTGGGACACCTGCCCTCACACGGGCTCAGTGTGTCCCTAGGGGAAGGTGAACTGGTTCTGGAGAACAACGCGCCGCACTCCCAACTCCTTGTCTCTGTTTGCAAAGAAAGTGTTGGTTTTACAAGTGTATTTGCAGAACTGTAAAAACAGTCGTCAAGGAATGGCTACAAATCCCAAAGGGCCCTACTAGTAACAAAAGAGCAACAAAAGAAGTTTGCAACAGAATTGTTAACCCACAACATAGAAGGGACTTTCCCCACTGACGAGCTAGTCATTGGATGCAGCAATGCGAACTGACTGGCCGAAAAAGAAAACCTGTATTTCCAGGACTTAGCCTGCAGTCTAAGCAACAGTCCCATCTTGTGTTCCTTGCTGCATTTTGCTGGCCAGACAGCTAGTGGGACACTGGCAAAGTCGGATGCCTCAGCAGGAGCAGACTAGAACTCTCTTCCCTGAGAAAGCAGAGACGGGAAATCGGATTCCAGAGGATGGGGCTAGAATTCGCTGACCAGTCCTCAGAAGAAGCAGCTAAAGGGCACACAGCTTTCTGGAATCCGGCGCTGTAATGAGCAGAAGCTGGATTCGCTCTGTAGCATTTACAGCCATTGTCCAGGGCCGTGTTTTCAAAAGTGCTGATGGGAAACGAGTCTGTGGGATTTGTGCTCCTAATTCCCGACGGGGCTTGGGGAACCCGCCAGCAATAATCACGTATGGCCTGTTCCCTTGTATACTACTTGACACACCGTTCAGGTGTGGGCTTTTTACCGAGCTACTTCTAAACCGTAGTGTGGCTGCAGCTCCGCTACTCCCCATCCCATACAGCTAGCCTGGGATAAGAACCTTTCTACTGGGACAACTGGGCCCACACCAGGGGCTTGAACTGCTCCAACTACACTGGGGTAGTTCAAGTGGTACAACTTGTGTGTAGACCAGGCCTGAGGGGCCGGTCTGACTTCCCAGCAGCGAAAGTCATGGCACTCCCATAACGAGGGGAGGGGAGATGTTCCCACACTAGCCCCTGCGTGTGTGTGTTTGGCGGGAGGGTCTGTGCAGTCACCACATCGAGCTGTGTCTCCAGACTGGTATCTCTGGCTCCAAGCGTCTCTAGCACTGAGACGAATTGTTGGAGCTCCCCTGGCGTGCTAGCGGCTTTGTCGCTGGCTGGGGCAATGGAGACTGTTGTTGTTGTTGTTGTTGTTGTTGTTGTTCTCTGGCGGTTTCAGAAATCTGGCTACCTTAGGGCTGGGGGAGTTAACAGACCGGCTGCCGCACTCCGGAGCGGGTGGCTGCCTGAGGTCGTTATGGTGCTGAGCCAGGAGCTGGGAGGGCAAGGCTGGCAGGGAACACGCCTCACCGTCACGCACTGCTGGAACTGAACCAAACGGCATTCCTAGGTCAGCTCTGCGGAGCCGGCTGCATGTTGGCACGATGTCACAGCCTTCAGGGGAGCTGTTCTGATTTCCATCCTCCCTGGGGTCCGGGGGAGAGTCTCTTCCAGGTCCTAGGCGTGCCTGGGAGGACTGAGCTGCCCCAAGAAAGGCGGCTCTGGTGGCACTTCTAGCTGAGAGCAGACAGGCCACCCTCTCTAGCCTTTCCTCCTGGGACTTCCAGCCTAAGGCTGCAGGCTCCAGCGGGTCCGGTTCATACAGCCGGCTCTGGGGGCTTGGCTGACCCAAAAGGCTGCACCTTTAGCCGTGGTCCATCAGCACTGATGAGCCCCTGACAGCTTTGAGCTATGTGGAAAACCCAGGCAAAGGCAGCTTCAGCTGTTTGCTGTTGCATTGACTCAGATGGGGGAAGGTGAAGGGAGCCTCTCAGGGAAGGGAATGTGATACCACATCAGCATAATGGGGCTGCCTCCAGGGGAGGCCACATTCCTCTGCCCGCTGTCTGTTTACTCTCCTAACACAGCCTTTCTTTTACTGATCACTCCAGCTAGCTGCCTGCCTGGGGAGCCAGGTGGATGTCCTATTGCCTCTATATAAATCCATGGTACACCCACATCTTGAATACTGCGTACAGATGTGGTCGCCCCATCTCAAAAAAGATATATTAGAATTGGAAAAAGTACAGAGAAGGGCAACAAAAATGATTAGGGGCATGGAACAGCTTCCGTATGAGGAGAGATTAGTAAGACTGGGAATTTTCAACTTGGAAAAGAGATGACCGAGGGGAGATATGATACAGGTCTATAAAATCATGACTGGGGAGAAAGTAAATAAGGAAGTGTTATTTACTCCTTCTCACAACACAAGAACTAGGGGCCACCAAATGAAATTAATAGGCAGCAGGTTTAAAACAAACAAAAGGAAGTATTTCTTCACACAACGCACAGTCAACCTGTGGAACTCCTTGCCAGAGGATGTTGCGAAGGTCAAGGCTATAACAGAGTTAAAAAAAGAACTAGATAAATTCATGGAGGACAGGTCCATCAGTGGCTATTAGCCAGGATGGGCAGGGATGGTGTCCCTAGCCTCTGTTTGCCCAAAGCTGGGAATGGGCGACAGGGGATGGATCACTCCATAATTGTCCTGTTCTGTTCATTCCCTCTGGGGCACCTGGCATTGGCCACTGTCGGAAGACAGGATACTGGGCTAGATGGATCTTTGGTCTGACCCAATGTGGCCGTTCTCATATTTCACTGGAGGCCACGTCTGTGGAGCTCTGGATTCCAAGTGCATGAAGCGCTGTGTGCTTGGGGCACATGGGCAGTCTGGGGTTTTGTTAGTTACAAAATGCTGCAACATGACAGACACACTCAGGTGTTCCCAGTGCACTGCTCTCTGCGTTAACCTCACAATTCGTAAGTAAATGTGGGGAGGTTCTGCCGAGGTCTCACACCTCTGTTTCAGACTCTAAGTGGTGTCATCTAGGAAGGGAACCATTAAACTGCTGTGGATGCTGACGATTTGTAGTGCCTAGGAACACAAGCGTGACCCAGGACCCATTGTGCTAGAGGCTGTACAAACGCAGAACCTCAGACTGCTGAAATGGGACGACCTCACTTACCACATTGTCTTTTCATAGGCCTGATCCTGCTCTCAGATCCACCGGGGTACAAGGATCTTGCCTTGTGGATCAGCTTGCTAGACCAGGCCATGTTCTGGTCAATATTATCCATGCAAGGTGAAATAAAATCACCACATCCCTGCACCTGTTCTGTTCAAACCCTTTTTCGGGATGGTAATTTAATTGTTTGCCAAGTTCCGTTGCTGAGCTGCTGTGTGTGGCAGGCGGTCTCTGCAGATTGCAATTATTCCAGTACATTAGTGCCCGGAGGCCTTGGCTGGCACTGGGCCCCCATCGCGCTAGGTGCTGCACAGGCACAAGGTTGAGGGACAGGCCCTGCCCCAACGAGCTCACAGACCCGACAGACAGGGAGGGAGCGGGCAGGAGGGGAAACAGAAGTGACTTGCCCAGGTCACACAGCAGCGTGCAGCTACATCCCCGCAGTCAGCGGTGGGGAGACAGACATCGCCCTCAGCAGGGGAGGCAGTATCGACCAGTGGAGAGAGCACTGGACTGGCTCCATTCCCAGCTCTGCTGCTGGGTGACTTGGGGCAAGTCACTTCACTGCCCTGTGCCTCAGTTTCCTCATCTATAAAATGGGGGCAGTGATACTGGCCTTTGTACAATGCTGTGAGATCTCTGGCTGAGAAGAGTGGGGGGTGGGAAGGGGTTAATTTAAGACCCTGAGCACTAAAAGCAAAATCTGTAGGACCTGAGGTGGAGGTTCCTGTATTCGGTACAGGCCAGTCACTAGAGGGGACTGTGGCCAGGCCTTCTAGAGAGCAGCATGTGGGCAGTCAGGGCTCAGTCCTTTAAGAGCGCTCCTCAAATAAGTGTGAGAGAAGTGTCCCACTTCCTCTCAACTGTGTAGTGCTAACAGTGTTATTGATGGCAGGCCTGGAAAGGGGCAGGCTGGTTAGACCCCCCCCAGAGGTCTGGATGCGAGAGAGCCTGGCCGCGTCGTATTCCCCGCTTGTCCAGAACAGAACGTTCTCAAAACTTCAGGGGTAAAAATCAACCCCACAAACTCCTGCCTCCTCCCGAGAGGCCCTCTGCTCCAGCTTGCCAGGCCATGAGAGCTCAGCACTGTGCCGAAGGGGCTGCATTCTTTTCTTTTGTGTTTGCTTATTTCAATGTCGAGCTAAAAAATGGCATGGGAACTCGGGAACAGAAATGTGTGGGAGGGAGGGAGGTGAACAAGGCACTTAGCAGTGGCTTTCATGACCTCTCAAATCACACTTTTACAACAGGTGAAGTGGGTGAGGCTTGATTTGTGGGGCAGAATTCTGCCTTCCTGAGAGAGGAGAAGCGACATTAGGCAGCTAATGGCTGTGAATGGTGCTAAGAGATGTTGGAACAGCTGTCTGAAGTGTTTGACAACAGTACCTGAGGCTTTGGGGGAAATAGCAGGGCTCTGGGCTCATTATCCTTTCCCATACTTGACAGATAATTGGAGGGGCTATTCATCAGGCTGTCCTGCTCTTTGCTTTAACAGAGTAAACTAGGTCCCTCTCTCCCGGTGTGTGGGCTCATGTTACCTACTTATGGTGAAGCATTTCAGAAAACGATACCTGGAACAGGTTTTTTTTAACCTCGGATTCCACACTGCGCTGGGTTTCAACCCAGCACCTACCGGTTCTTGGGGATCTCCACAGCCCCTCGCTGCCAGTGAGTCGTGGATCGTCTGCAGATTCCAGCAACTGACCAAGCAAATTCAGACCCTATTTGTGCAACTGTGTTGTGATTGCTGCCTGGTTTGTCGTTAGACCTACTAATAAACGTGTATATTCTAAGTTCATGAAAGGGGCATGCAGCTGTTAATCTCCAGGAGTGATAGGGAAGAGTAAAAATACTTCTACATAGTGCTTAGTGTGTCTCTTGCATCAATAGGCTTCGAAGTTGGTCGCTAAGTTGGATGAGAACCAGAAAATGTTTCCTCCGGGGTTTGCAGAAGACCTCATTCATGTGATCAATCCAGCATGTATGTTTCTGGACTTGCACAATGCTTCCATCCAGTGGGTTCTCTCAATGTGTCAAACTATTGGGCCTTTTGAGACTAGCCAAAGAAATGTGTTCCCTTCCCAGGATAAAGCTGGGATGAAATAAAGGCATCTCAGAACTTCAGGTCTTCCTACAGCGTGCAACAATAGAGGATTTCTGAATGTTGCGATGCTGCGGGGGAAATATCTTCTCTACTTCCAAAACGTTCTCAAGTGGTGTAAAATATTAGTGTTGTGATTTGCCAGGGTAAGTTGGTGTCTGAAATCAGAATCAGCCAAACCTCAGGACAAAATGGTAACTCGGGTTATGTCTACACTGCAGCAGTTATAGCGGTGCGGCTTTGGCACTGCTATGTCGCTGGAGTGTAGACACTTGCTACGCTGACGGAAGGGTTTTTCTGTCAGTGTAGGTAATCCACCTCTCTGAATGGCAGTCGCTAAGTTAAACAGAATAATTCTTCCATCGATCCTAGCCATGTCTGCAGTGGAGGTTAGGTCAACCTAACTACATCGCAGAGGAGACGCAGCTTTTCGCAGCCTGAGTGCTGTAGCCAGGTCCACCTAAGTTTTAGGTGTAGACGAGGCCTCAGAATGATTCTAGGCTTCTTGAGCCTGATTCATCTTGTGGAGCTTTAGCTGCACGCAAGAACCTCCATTTTCTCTTCTGCGGAACAATCAGACATGGCTCTGCCATTGCATCTTCCTCTTCGCATGCAGCCAGCGCGCTTTACAGCACCCAGGAGTCCGTTTAGCCTCCTCTCCCCTGTGACGCAGGGCAGCAGTCATCAGGCTCTCTGTAAAGATGAGGAGACTGGTAATACAGAGGCTAAAAGCCCTGATCCGGCCAATGCTTCCTACAACGTGTGATGCTCGCTCCTGTGAGGAATAATAGACGTGCAATGCCTGAGACTGCTCCCAGAAGGTCGTGGGTGAGAGAAGTCTCTTAGGTCTCCATGTCTGTTCAGTGCTTGGCATCGCTGCTGCTACCAAGGAAGGATGCAAATTGTTCTGGGTTTTGTGGTGTCCAGCCAGCCCGGCTCGCCCGTCACACAGGCCCCAGCAGCACGGGGAGCTGGTTTTCAGTTCCTGCTGCCCCCGGTGAGGCTGGGCTTAGCGAACTGAAACGCGTCAGGCTCCACGGGCCATTGTCCAGCCCCCGGGACAAACAATGCGCCCGATCCCATTCAGCATGCGGAGGGCCTGGGGAGGAGTCAGTGAACTAATGCCAGCTGCCCGCCTTTCTGGGCCGGGCTCAGACATAGGCTCTCTAGGGTTCTGCCAAGGCCCCGGGTCAGCGAAGCACTTGAGCACATCCTTCAAGTTAAGCATGTGCTTAAGTCCCATTGACTTAAAAATTAAGCATGTGCTTAACTGCCATGCTGAATCGTGACCTACAGCCTATTGACCTGCTTCCCCTTGCTGTATTCTTTCTCCTTCCCGTTATTCCCACCCTCTTTCCTCTCCTCCCCTGTGCCCGCGGTTCCAGCTGTGGTCCTGTGCCCCTCCCCCATGGTGCCCTCACTTAAACTCTTTTGGGCCCCTATATTCCATCTAAATTCATACAGCAGTGTTTGTCACCTTTCCATTTGCCTCCCTGGTCATGTCTCATCATTCCCCCCCCCCCCCCAAGCAAACGCTGCCAGGTACTACACACCAGCTCTTAGGTATGTGCCACCGCAGGGGAGTGACCATGCTGGCTAGGGCTGTGTGCGCGGCCCATCCCTGATCAGTGCCCGATGCGGCATCGGGGTGAATTAGCGAGTGTTGTTGGGCTTTGGGCCATTGGAAATGGGGACAATCTGGGCATTTAGATAATACGTAGTCCTGCCATGAGTGCAGGGGACTGGACTAGATGACCTCTCGAGGTCCCTTCCAGTTCTATGATTTC
>NW_020664626.1:677920-750129 GCF_002925995.2 Terrapene triunguis | reverse complement strand
AAAAAAAAATTGGGTGCACCGCTTTTTGGCGCCCCCAAATCTTGGCGCCCTAGGCAACTGCCTAGTTTGCCTTAATGGTAGCACCGGCCCTGCCTGGGACCCACCCCCATCATGGGGTCCCAGAGCTCAGGCTTCTGCCTGCATGTCTACACCGCAATTAAACAGCCCCTTGGCCCAAGCCCTGTGCGCCCGAGTCAGCTGGCACGGGCCAGCCGCGAGTGTCTAAGTGCAGTGTGGAGACACCCGTCAGTGCACACAGACTAAAGTTAGTGCACAGTAAATCCTTGTGTAGCCAAACCCTTCTGAGCTGTATTAGCAGGAGTGATGTAAGCAAGACACGAGCAGTAATTCTTCCGCTCTATTCCGCGCTGATTAGGGCTCAACTGGAGTATTGTATCCAGTTCTGGGCGCCACATTTCAGGAAAGATGTGGACAAACTGGAGAGAGTCCAGAGAAGAGCAACAAAAATGATTAAAGTTCTAGAAAACATGACCTATGAGGGAAGATTGAAAAAATTGGGTTTGTTTAGTCTGGAGAAGAGAAGACCGAGAGGGGATGTGATAACAATTTTCAAATACATAAAAGGAGGAGGGAGAAAAATTGTTCTCTTTAACCTCTGAGGACAGGACAAGAAGCAATGGGCTTAAATTGCAGCAAGGGCGGTTTAGGTTGGACATTAGGAAAAACTTCCTGTCAGGGTGATTTAGCACTGGAATAAATTGCCCAGGGAGGTTGTGGAATCTCCATCATTGGGGATTTTTAAGAGCAGGTTGGACAAACACCTGTCAGGGATGGTCTAGTTAATAATTAGTCCTGCCTTGAGTGCAGGGGACTGGACTAGCCGACCTCTTGAGGTCCCTTCTAGCCCTTTGACTCTAAGAGCCACATTGTTAAAGCAGGAGAGCCAAGAGCCAGTGTAAAGCTGTGTGTCTATTGTTGCAAGTGCACTTACAGTGCCTATGTGCACAGCTAGCCAGAAAACCAGTACCAAGATCACAGGAAGGGTTAACAATGTTTTGTTTGTTTACTTATTTATTTACTTATTTACATTTCAACAAATGCAGTGTTGAGCCCAGTTGCTGGTCAACAACCCCCCAAGATGCAGGCACAATTTTTCATTGGAATTTATTTTGTTAACGGAAAATCTAATTTTCAACAACAAATGTCATTAAAAATGGAAAATTAAGCAAACTTTGGCCAGAGGTAGCAGTCGGGTTGTGCAAAATTTCTCTACTATTATATCTGAGTGTTGGACTCCATGGAGGAAACAGTTCCCCTCATAAGTGTTTTGTTTTGGGGCTATTAAATACAGGCAGTCCTCAGACTTATGACGTTCGACTTAAGTCAAAGGGCACTTACAACCCTTCTAGATTGACATCCTGAATCAACTTACGACTATAGGTTTTGAGTTTACGACGCTCGTCCCACAATGGAGTAGTTGCGGTTCCGAGTTACAACGTTCCGACTTACGATGCAATTGTAAGGAACCAATTGTGTTATAAGTCTGAGGACTGCCTGTATTCATGTATGAGATGGCGATTTGCCCACCCATACGACAATAAATTGCAGAACTAGATGATTGCTACCTTGTGAATTGCCTGAGAAGAAGGGAAATCTAGGTGTAGAACTGCTGTATTTTATTAAGACCGGGTTTGTTAAATTAATATCCCTATTAGTTTCTTGGGGAAAGAAGGCAATCTTGATGTACAGCTTTCAGGTTGAGACCAATGGACTTATCATGTCTTTTGAGATCATAACATGACACATGATGGAAGATACGAAACCTGAATTATTCTGTTCTCTCTCCCTTTTGCTTATTCCTTGTAGGTCTTTGGAGGCCTTGTCTGGATCCTGGTGGCCTCAACCAGGGTAGCTTATCAATTACTGCAAGGCTGGGTTATGTTTGTCTCCGTGTTCTGCTTCACATTGTCAACTCTTCTCATGTGCCTCTATTTCTGCGGCGCTCATGGTGGAAAATCTTCTTGGATCGCAGTGGTAAGCTGATCCTGTCTTTGTCTAGCTCACCGACACACACAGTCTGAGCACTGTGGCCCTGATCCAGCCAACACTTAGGCATGTACTTGAATCAATGGGACTATTCACTGGTGTCAAGTGAAGTTAAGCATGTGTGTTGGCAGACTGGGTTTATATGCCTCTCACTGTGCCATTGCAGGATTATCAAAAGCTGCTATCAGGCCCTGAATTCAGAATAAGCAGCCTCCATTGCTGTTGGCTCAGGAAGCCCAGCAGTTGTGCATGTTGCACCTGTTCTGATGAGCAATTAGCAAAGCTGTGTTTTGCATTTCACTATAGCCCCAGGAAGGGACTGTAGTCCACACCCCTCCTGATGTACCTCCCTTCCCTCTTCTCCTCCAAAGCCTTTTCTTTCCGGGGAGCCTTCTGCCCCCTCTGAGATGTCAGCCATTGATAAGCTATAGCGCCACATGCAGGGAAAGGATGTTCTTATGCACTAGATGTTGGCACAGGACTTGGAAGACCAGAGTTACAGCTGGTTGGGAATGTTCTGTCAATTATTTTCATAGGAAATAGTTTTTGCAAAATTAAAATTTTCCACAAGATGATTTTGAATTTGCTGAAACTTTTCAATTTTCTTTCAGGAAAATCCAAACAAAATATTTTTGCTTTGGGTCAATTCACCACTAAACTGCATTTCCCAATGGGGATGCCATTTCCCTATGGGAACTGTAATTCAAACTGCTCATGTCCCCATTCGCTTATGGGCGGATCTCCCTGGCTGGACCACACCTCCCATGGTGCAACACCGGTTCTACTCTGACGGAGCCACATGGCGCACACCATGTGAGACACATGAGTTCAGGTGCATCATGGAAGATGAAGCATGGCTGGGGAGCTCAGCCCATTGGGGAGAATGGAGGCCTGAGATGCCCAAACTACAACTCTCATGAGGCAATGCAGTTTAATGTTGAACTGACTTGAAGTGAAATGTTTAGGGGTCAATTCAACAAACTGAAATGCAACTTTTCACTGTTTCCAAAATGAAATGTTTTGAAAACTTGTTCTGGGGAAAATTTCAATATTTCATCTTTGTCCCAATTCAGCGGGGAGAGGGGGAGTTGAAATATCAGAACTTCCCATGGGATGGCAGTTCCGATTATTGCTCTGTTCTGACCCGAGTTCTCTTAGTCTGCTACAGACTCCCTGAATGACCTCAGGCAAATCTCTTTGCCTCAGTCTCCCCATCTGTTTAAACAGGAAAGCTACTTCCCTCCCTCTCAGGGGTGTTGTGAGGGGCTCAGACATGACGGTTCAGGAGTGCCCTAGAAAATCGAATAATCCCAAGATTCCCTCCCTTCCTCTCCACTGGAACATTCCTCCAGTGGCTTGGGAGGTGGGACGAAGAGGTCCTCCATGATGGCGAGCTGAGCAGGGTGGAGCCAGTCTCCTCAGGAGTCATTGGTGGAAGAGGACAAGATGGCTCCTGGGCTCTGGGGCCCTGCCCCTCCTGCCGTAGCCCCGTACTGACTGGCCATGCCCTCCGGGGGCCCTGGCACATGGAGCAGCATATTAGCCAGGCCCTTGTACCATTCAAGACAGTGCCAGGTGGGGATGTAACTGCTCTGCTCCTCCCTGGGGTCACTGGGCCTTCACTTAGGGTTGCCAGTTGTCTGTTTTTTGACTGGAACACCTGGTCGAAAAGGGACCCTGGCGGCTCTGGTCATTAAAAGTCCGGTCAGCGGCGCAGTGGGGGCCCGGGGCTAAGGCAGGCTCCCTACCTGCCCTAGTGCCGCGTGGCTCCCGGAAGCGGCCGCCAGGTCTCTGCAACCCTTAGGTGCTGGGGCGGCCATGGAGGCTCCGCACGCTGCCCCCGCCCCTGTGCCCAGGGCAGGCAGCGTGGCTACGGTGGCAGAGATGTGGTACCGCTGGGATTGGTGGTTTTGTTGGTTGTTGTCTCAGCGGAAGGGCATGGCCTGCGGTAACTGGGAGCTCAGCTCCATTGCAATGAGGCCTGCTCCGAGTGGCCTTCCACACAGGTTCAACATGGGGGAGAACAGCCTCCATATACCACAACCCTGTGGAAGATTGGGGATTTTGCCTTGAGTCCCCCGTCTGCTCTCTTATTTATTGTTTGTATTACTGTAGCACCTAGGAGTCCCAGTCACAGGCCAGGCCCTGCTGTGCTAGGTGCTGTACAAACACTGAACAAAGAGTACCTGCCCATCTTAGTGAGATCAGAATTTCCAGCATATGGCAGCAGAAATGGGTTTCCATTTGCCCACTGCCAGTTGGCCCCTGCAACACTTCTTATATCACGTACAAGAGGCACTGATATCAGTGGAGATGGAATCACAGGTGGAGATGCAAAGACCCAGATCTTCAAAAGTATACGGGCACCTAACTCCCTTTGGGAGTGGCCCGTTGGGAATTAGGCACCTAAATATCTTTGAGGCTCTGGGCTGCAGTGCAGCTCCTGCCAAAATCTATTTGCCAACCTGCCAGACTTGGACAGAATCACATTTGCAGAAACCACTCTGGCCTGAGTCTTAAGTTAAATGAACTAGTTGTGTGGGGCTGCGTGTGCTTTCATCACGCTGCGGGAAGAGTGTGTGTGTTTCCTTCGAGTACCTTCTTCTCTCTCTGACCTGAATGGCATTCCTGGAAATGATTGTTAATTATTATTGTTTTCTAGGATGCTTTCTATCATTCAGTGGCTGCTCTGTTTTACCTGAGTGCTGCTGTTTTACAAGCCGCTACCACCATTGCGGCCCAACCCACCAACAACAATGCCAATCAATTTAAAATTTACCAGGAAGACATTGCAGCAGTGGTAAGTGTCAAATAGCTTTCACAGCGGAGGGGTGAACAAAATGTATGAGGAGTGAAAGCTGAATGGCCTGGGAGACAACCTAAGACCCAGCACTTCCATGAGTGGGGAGAACCCTGCTCTCCCTCACTGTGATAATGAGCAGGTTAATCATCCCCATCTATCAAACTCCAAAAGACACTGGGATCCGGGCCATTCATATCCAGTACAGTACAGTAGCTCGCCCTTTCCTCACATGCCCACGGTTTTTAACCCCTTTCTAATATAGTATTACTGAGTGCTGTGCTCTGTGGCCAGGTGGCCACCGTCCCTAAGCCCAGCCAAGGCTCCGTCCCCGCTGAGCATAGTAGAAGCCAGTGAAGATCTTCTCTTCTACCTGCAAAGACTCTGGGGAACATGGTGGCCATCTTAACTGAGGGCCAGTGGTGGCTTCAGCCAAGAGGTGAAAGTAAGCTGGTCCGTACCGGCAAGAGCCAGTACGCCGTGCCGGACCACACCGGCTTCCGCGGCCGGGATTTAAAGGGCTCGGGGCTCCCCGCCGCTGCGGGAGTCCCGAGCCCTTTAAATCCCAGCTGGAACTGCGGTGGGGATTTAAAGGGCCCGGAGCTCCGCGGCAGCCGGAGCCCCGGGCCCTTTAATTTGCACGTGAGCCTCGGGGCTCCCAGCCACCTCTGCTGCTGGGAGCCCCGGGTTGTTTTAAAGGCCCTGGGGCTCCCAGCCACAGCCGGTGCCCCAGGGCCTTTAAATCTTGAGAGGCCCCACCTCTTCCGGTTGAGGCCACGCCCCCCTCAGGACTCCGGCAGTACTGGTAAGTCCTGTAAGTTACTTTCACCCCTGGTTCAGCCCCATTGAAAGAAATCGCAGATGGTAGCCGTTTGAGAAAGGGTAAAAGTGTGTGAGACGCCACCAGAGATTGAGACCCCGCCTATTGTGAGATGCTCACAATTAGTATCGTGAGGATCAGGGAAAGCACCTAAGTGACTCAAGAACTTGAGCCCCATTTTCAAAAGTGACATCTGCACTTCAGAGCCTAAGTGACTTTCAGTGACACCTGGATTCTAAATCACTTAGGTGACTTTGAAAATCTTACCCTGAGCAACTCTGGAATGGAGTCACTGCTTTTGGGCTCCAAGTACTGTACTGGTTAATACGAATACTGCTGAATGGGCAAACATAAATAAAAGTGCAAATCCAGTGTAAGCAAACAATATCCTTTAGCAATTAACTGTAGCTGACTCCAGCTGTTTCCATTGTAGGTATTTGCATTTTTAGCCACTTTGACGTACGTGATCCATAAAGGGTTCTCTCTGCTGAGATGGAAATCATCATAAAACCTCCAGAGCTTCCTCTAAGCCTTAAGGAATCCATCTTGAGCATCTTTCCCAGTTACGATGCAAGCATACGTCGTTACATGATTGCTCGTCTTACACCGGTATACTTTGATGTACAGACTACTATACATTGCTTTGTACTTGGTACCATGACAACGAAGAAAAAATCAGCCTGGAGATATCTATTTTTCAGCAAAATGGTTTCTTTTTGGTGTCTTCTAAGTCAGACACAGTTTTGTTGTAGGGAACTGGGAACCTGCTTTACTTCTCTCTGTTTTGTCCGATCTCCCTGGGACTGGGCCAGCTGTTGGAATGAATCAAGGGCATCTCTCAATCCCCTGCCAGTGAAGGGAGCCTCGGGCTTTGGTGGAACTTTGGTCTCAACAGTTTAGCCTCCTGAGGACTGAAATGCTTTAGTCTAAATCAAGTCTTTGGGCTTAATCTCGGGGTATCTGGGTGAAAATTAATTGGCCTGTGAAATTCAGGGAGGTTAGACTAGATGATCGAATGGTCTCTTCTAGCCTCAAACTCTATGAAACTTTCAAAGGAAAGCCTCCCAACTGAGTACCTTGATTCATTCCTGGGGTCTACAAATAACGACATCATTCACCACTGGCCCATCTCTTTGCCTTCCTCTCTCTTTCAGGTCACTTCCTTGGGGATTGTTTAATTTTACATAAACCACATGCAGAGTAGCTCAAATGGGCCCCGATCCGGCATTCAGCTCCATGCAGACCTCTACTGACTTCATGGGGGCTCTGCAAAGCCGCAGGGATCTGCTTGCAGGATCAGGGCCATATTCTGCAGCAGCTGTCAAAGAAAGGCGATAGAGTGTCTGTTGGCTCTTTGGGCAAGACAGACAGAAAAACGAGTGACGTGTTCTGTCATTTTCTCAACACTGGGAGTGAGAATGGAGAAGAAGCAGATACACGAATTGGTAAAATTCACCACGTTGAACAGAATAACTCAAGCTGCGCCAGCATTTTTAAGGTCACAAATACGTATACGTGCTGCTCTGACATCCTGATGCCAATAGGCCAATTGCCACTGACTTCAATGGAAGCAGGATCAGGGTCTAACGACTCAGAATCCTGATGCTCTGAAAGATACATGCCATATTTTCAAACTTAGCTGCCTAATGTTAGACACCTGAAGCTGTATTTGGGCGCTTAATTTTAAGCACCTGAATTTGAATATTTGAACCAAAATATTTTCTCGTCTTGATCCACACAGCAACAGACCCAGTACAAAATCTCCTGGCACATAGAAACACAGCTCTGAGATTTATTCATCGTAAGGTTTTTCCTTAACATCTGTTGTAAAAGAACAGTATTTCAGGCAGTCACTGTAAGCGTTCTCTTCACTTTGCAATGAGAAACAGGAACAACTATTCTGCTTCCCTGGGGGCCATGTGAATTTTTGCAAACTTTAAGGATATTCTTGAGTTAAGAGAGCGAATTATGCATCCAAGGAATTACTGTTGTCTTAATCAGATGAGGGAAGATTATTTAGATGGTGTGCTGTGTAGTCTGTAGGCTAACTTTAAAATAATGATCACCGCAATAGGGATAATAAACTATTCTCAAACAAATTGTTTGGTTTGTTCATTAGGAAGAATTCACAAAGAAAATCTTTTGAAATTTACAAATACTGCATAGCTAATAAATAAATAAAAAAAAGTTTGCCATGGATTTTCCAAAAATCTTTGTCTGTGTCGTCTTTTCATAACCCCTGCAGAGAATTTAACACGATTACAGCAGGGCTGTTACGATTAACTCCTAGCGTTGCTCAAAGATACACAGGTAGACTCTGGAAAGCGACTTCGCCAGCCAGGGTGTGTCTGCACAGCCTGTGGCAGTGAGGCTCCGAGTCCAACTCGTCACACCTGGGCTCGCACTAACACGCTAAAAATAGGTGTTTGGGCACCGGGGCCTGGGCTGGAGCTCGGGCGCTGAACTTGCCTCCCTCCCTGAACGGCTACGCAGCTATTTTGAGTGGGGTAGCGCAAGCGGCGTGAGCCCAAGTCTGTCCACCAGAGCTCTGAGTAAGTCTAACAAAGTCAATGGGATTTAGGCTCCTAAGGATGAGCGTCACAAGGGGGATTTAGGTGCCTTTTAGATACTGTGCTGCCTAGGGGAGCTCCTAACCCTGAGTTGGGCACCAGGGCTCCCTGCACAATGCAGGAGGGAGAGTCAGGTGCCTGGAAAGGGGTTCACAGAAGCCAGCCGAGCTAGCCACTAGGAAATGCGGAGGAGAGGGGTGGGACATCAAAGAAAGTTAGGCCCTAACTCCAGGTGGGGGAGACACCTCCCCCGTCATGCATTTGGGGTTCTTGATCATGAACCCTCCCCTCGAGTTAGGTGTCTAAGCCAGGCCAACCCCTCTTGCAAGCAAGAGCTGCCCCTCCCCCTGATAGCACTTCCTGGCTGGCACCCACCTGGGAAGGGGGAAACCCAGGTTCAAATCTCCACTCTGCCTGATTTGGAGCAGCGCCTGGGTCTGAGCCCTACGTGTCTATAGGTTACTCTGGGGTGGGGCCCCCAATCTCTCCCGGTGGAGCTGTTCTATTTCCTATGACATATGTGCATTGTGCCATGACAGACGGCGCTAATCTAATCGGGCGGGGACAAGGGAAGGGATAAGCACAGCAGAAGGTCTAGGCACCGCCCAAGATACAAGGGGGAAAAGATGGCTCCTTTCCAGGCGTGCTTGCAGTCACGGAGCCAGCAGAACCCCTACGTTAGCAACCGGCATAACAGGCAGTGGGCGCAGTCTGAGTCCTGCGGCACCACCAGCTCATTCACGCGCGTCCCAAACTCTTCGTTAGCTGGGGTACGCCTCAGCCAGCTTGCCCAGCTCAGTCCGACACGCTATCAGCCATAGCACCCCCCCCCCGCCTTCAAAAACATAGTGCAGCTGTTCGGGTTGGCCGGGGCCAGAATTGCCAGCCAGTGCAGCCAACAATAATGCCCACTCTTGCCAGTTCATGTCCCCAACCCTTTCCTCAGTATCACCACCACCAAGGCAAGTCCCAAAGCACCACCGCTCCGTGTGGCCCCAGCACCACGCAGCGCAACGCTGCCCTTTCCTCAGGACCCGTCTTCTTAATAAACACAGCTCACAATCAGCTGAAAAATAACACAAATCCCTGGGTGACAGTGGCCCACCCCCTGCAAGCGGGGCAGGCCCCCCCCCCCCCCCCCCCCAATCCCCAAGGCACCCCTTCCTGGGCAGTCCCTAGGGCTCTGCGAGGGCCCCATCCAGGACAGTCACCACAGGGTCTTACACCCAGCCCTCAATGTGCCTTTCTATCGGCTCCAGCACATGGTGCTTGGTCAGCTGACCCCCAGCTCCATCGTGTGAGCTAGGCGGAGACCACAGCCCCTGCCCTGCTCCGGCCCCAGCCGAGGCCCTCGCTTGGGTACAGCGGCTGTGTGCTGGGTTGGGCGGTGCCCTGCAGGCCAGCGGGTCCACACACAGCGTGAGCTGGGCACACACAAAGCTGGGGCGGCCCAGGTCTAACACACAGGGTGACGGGTGTGACACAGCGAGGTGACGGGGGGGGGGGGGGGTTGTTGCATGGTGCAGTAGGGCCAATCCCAACACTGCAAGGAATAAGGTCAGCGCCGCCGCCCCGCCCCTGCAATAGGATGCAGTCGTTTTAAAACAACAAACCGAACCCCGCAACCCAGCCCATTTTTGGACAGGGTGTGTGGAACCATTTAATGTTGCCAACGCTCCTGCAGTTCTTGGGTGAGCTGAGACTGGCCCCCTGCTGCAGAAGATCACCCCCTCCATCGTCCTGTCCCCTGCCTGGCAGTTCTGTCCTGTCCCATCCCCCGTCACCCCCCCAATGTCTGACCACACGTGTGCCCAGGTCCAGCACTGCCGCTTCTGGGGCTCACCCTCCCCCCCCCCCGTTCTTCCAGATTGCCATTTAATATCAGAACCAAAACAAACATTACAACAGTGAGTTTTGTTCATAGAGAGATTATACAGGGAGATAGTCAGCAAGTCTTTCTGTTTAACCGCGTGTTACCATGCAAGGTGGAGCACGAACACTCACAACGGCCGCTCACTGCCTCTGCACCGTACGTCTGGCACCTACACGCCAGGTCAGCCCGAGAGGCAGAACTTGCTGGCACACCCAGACACGGCAGTTGGCACTGGGCAATGGTGCCACCACGCATCACGTGCCATCACAAGAGCCATGTATAGACAACGTGTGTTAATGGTGAATAAACGCACATGCTGTGCACCTTGAACGTAAACTAAACGCGCACATCTAGTCTAGAGGGGCTCAACGGCTGGCCCCAGGCAGAAGCAGACTTGCTGATAACCTGCAGCGCAGGTGATACAGTTCATGAAGATGCTTTAATGTGCCGCCTTTTTATTTTATTTTTTTAACCACTTGGTGCATGTTACTGTCCCTGGCACGCCGGTGCTGGGCTGGCTCCAGGGTGGGTCTGTGCGTACAGCTGGGCGGGGATGCGGCCCACAAAATGCAGTGAGCGCAGTGACATGCCTGCTATTGAAATGCGTTCAGTGGAAGGGCAAGTCTCTTCCAGCCCCTCCCCCCAACAACAGGTTTCTGGGTGCCCCCCCCCCATCTTTATCCCCCAGCACTACGCTAGGGTGACCAGATGTCCCGATTTTATAGGGACAGTCCCGATTTTTGGGTCTTTTTCTTATATAGGCTCCTATTACCCCCCATCCCCATCCCGATTTTTCACACTTGCTGTCTGGTCGCCCTACACTATGCTGGCAGGCCCTTCTGCCATCTTTCCAAGCCCCGGCACCCATGACTCCAGGCATCGGATCCTTCTGTATCCTCCCTTCCTCCCCCCGCTGGTCACCAGCTTCAGCCCCCTGCGCCTTGTCCTCCACCGATTGCATCGCTGTGCCCCCCCCATGCACCACCTGCTGCCCCTCTCCCGTCCCTCATGAAAAATACCTGCCCACTGATCCAGCCGCTCCTCCCCCCCTCGGTAAAGGCACCTTCGCGCTGTGCCCATATCTCATGCAGGCTCCCAGCGGGGTCTTTGCATTGTCCCTTGCCCCCACTGGGGCCTGGCTTCACCTACAGGGCCGGGTCTGGACGTAAGCTCCATCCTGCAGGCGGTGGGACATGGGCAGACACCTGGACCCACCTGGCTGCCGGCAATGGGGTGTGGCTCAGCTACAGAGATCCTGCATCCGGCACAGCCTGTAGGGTCAGGAGCTTGGCTGGTGAGCACCTGGGGGCAGAGAGAGAGTCGTCACCTGCGCCTGTGCAAGGCTCCCTCGGCGCTTAGGGCACGTCCTGCTGAACGCCGTTACTGGCTCACAGCCCTCATTGAAACCAGTGGCTGCATCAACACCCCCCCCGCCCGCCCGCTTGCTCCAGCGCAGGCGCGACCAAGCCCCGTTATAAAAGCAGGGGGCCACCGTCCAAGGCAACGAGCCGTGTCGGGCCAGGGCTAACCCCGGTAGATTAACAGGGGTGTCTCTGGTTGCAAGCAGCAGCTAGGTTGGCTGTGCAGGCATGGTGGGTGTGACCCTGCCTGCAAGCAGAGAGCGCCAGGGTATCCTGGGCACGGTGCTGGCCAGAGCGGCAGACCGGGGACTGCTGCGCAAGGACCCTGCTGGCCCTGGCTTTGCTCTTCCATGTTCGGGGGAACAGGCCTTGGCGGCCAGTTCTGTACATACTCAGGAATGGGCCTGACTCACGTCTCGGTGTCTCAGCCTCACGGAGCCACCCCCCATAGAGTGGCCGCTCAGGCCCCATTAGCAATGGGGCTGAGGGAGCCAGCCTGCGCATTCCCGTCTGGCTGTTTTAGTACAGACCCAAGGGTCCCACAGCCACTGCTGGGCCTGTGTGGGGCCAGGGGCTCAGCCCATGCTCCTCGGAGCAGCCCCCGGCAGCAGGAACACGAGCCGTGTGGCACTTTCACCTCTAGCCTGGATGTTTGCACGAGCAGCAGGCCTGGGCAGCCGTGGCCGAGATGGGCGCAGCCCCTGAGTCCAGGGCTGCTGCATGTCAACTTGTAAAGCACCAAATCCCCCTTCCAGCCAAAGAGCCAATGTGAGGCCTAGGAGAGGTTATTGAGTCAGGGGTCAGTGAGCTGGGAATGACCAAAAGGATGGGCCCGCTGCTGCCACGTCGTCCTCTCCCTCCCTCCTCCCCCGGCGCTGGGCCCGGCCCTGAGCCCAGCAGGTAGGACAAGGTTGCTGGCCGAGCAGGGACTGCATTCTTCAGCTCCCTGTGGCTAAAAGCGGATCCCTGGGCTTTTATAGCCAGTGCTACTTAGCCCCACCTGTGACCAGTAATGACAAATATGTGGCAGAACCACCTGCAGTATCAAGCATTCCTTTGTTTGGGGCCCTGCCCCGAGGCCAGGGATATATGTTCACCTGCTGGGAGCCGTGCACTGCAATCCCAAGAATGGTTACCCTGAGAGGCGTGCCGGAGCCTCGCCCTCAGGTTTCGTATTTGATTAATATGCCAATGTGCCCCAGTCCCTCTTGGGGAGGGAGTTCTGAGTCACAGGGACATTATCGCTGCAGGGAAGAATGAACGGAGAAAAAAACAAAGCTGTAAAGAAAGAAGTTGCTGCAATAGCTTCATCCGTGCACTAAAAAAGCAGGTGGGAGGGACAGAATGGGAGAACACAGAACAGGTTTGCTTTGGAAACAGAGCGAACGGGCGCCTGCAGGGCTCAGCATCTCCCTGATCCACCTGCCGATGGCCAGGTTCCTTTGCGGGGCTACTGTATACTTTGGAAAATGAGCTCTCACTTGACCACATCACCCAAGCTAGGGGATGGGCGCTCTGGCTCCTCCTGCTGGCCGAGCCCCAGAGAAAGTGAATGAGTCTGCTACTGCCGCTGGTCTGGACACTTAATGCTTTAGCTCAGGCAGTAGTAGGAGGTGGTTTGAGGTCTGTACTCGTGGGGTCAAACACAGTGGGGCTGGTTAGAGCCGTACGCGTCAGCTCCCTCCCCAAAGCGTTTCCGCATCAGGCAGGTTCACAAACTGGACCTGTCTCAGCCAGGCGCGTGAGGACCACAAGCTCTGCATCACTCAGGGAGACCAGCTAACGGAAAGTCCTGCCTAGTCTGAACCAGCCCCGTTCCGCTGGGCTGGTAACCTCTCCCTCCGCCGTCTGCTCCTGCCACTGCCCTTGCTGGAGCAGCGGGGCTGAGGTGGAGCAGGGAAAGGAAAAGAAGAATTTCACTCTCCCTAGCAACAAGCATCCTCTTCTAGTCACCCTGAGCAGAGGCTGCTCGCTTCACCTCCCTGACAGCACCGCGAACAAGATGGCAGAGCTCACTGCTGCTGAGTTAAGCAGGAGCCTACTGCCCTGAAATACTGTTGTCCCTTTGGCCCAGACCGTTAGCCGGTGTTTGGGCCCTTGCAGGGTTGCTTCCATTAGGCAGGACATCAATGCTACGAGTCAGATACATTCCTGGTGCAATTTACAGACAGACAATGTGCCCCAAGTTCTGTTCCCCTGAACATGGTAGAAACAAGCAGCAGTAGGTAGTTTCCCTGCTCAGAAATCCCCAAGTCTGCCACATTGGCAAGCTCTGTGCCGAGGAAGCCCTGTCACGCTGCTTCCTCTTGGGGTCACACTCACCACTGCTTCTCCAGGTTTTCTGCGCCAACACACCCAGCTGCAAAACCAATCTCCTAGCTCCTTGGCATTGGGTATGGAACGGCTTCCATATGAGGAGAGATTAATAAGACCGGGAATTTTCAACTTGGAAAAGAGACGACTAAGGGGGGATATGATTGAGATCTATACAATCATGACCAGTGTGGAGAAAGTAAATAAGGAAGTGTTATTTACTCCTTCTCACAACACAAGAACTAGGGGTCACCAAATGAAATCAAGAGGCAGCAGGTTTAAAACAAACAAAAGGAAATATTTCTTCACACAGTGCACAGTCAACCTGTGGAACTCTTTGCCAGAGGATGTTGTGAAGGCCAAGACTATAACAGGGTTAAAAAGAACTAGATAAATTCATGGAGGATAGCCATTGATGGACCTATTAGCCAGGATGGGCAGGGTTGGTGTCCCTAGCCTCTGTTTGGCCAAAGCTGGGAATGGGCGACAGGGGATGGATCACTTGCTGATTACCGGTTCTGTTCATTCCCTCTGGGGCACCTGGCATTGGCCACTGTCGGAAGACCGGATACTGGGCTAGATGGACCTTTGGTCTGACCCAGTATGGCCGTTCTTATATAACTCAGGCCACACAGCTGAGCTGTGACCTGCCATGTGCCTTGGGCAGTTCCTCCTTTGTTTGTAGCTCACTGACTCAAAGGGGCTTAATTGCTCCTCCTATTATGTCAGAAAGGGGCCTTAGCTCACCCATTGACGTTAACTAGATCTGTGATTGTAATTGGATCAAGAAACACTTGATGGCAGCCACCGATTTTCAGAAGACTAAAAGACACGGTACATAGTCTACCTATAGCACAGCGTGGGGAAAGGTAGGAGAGGATCTTCTCCTTAGGCTTGTGCCTAACCGTTGCATGGGATTCAGCACAAAGATACGCCACCCTCCCCACTAACCGCGTGTGGTCGTAGTTTGTTTCGAATGTGGGATCTACACACACAAACAAGGGAATTGCAAGTCAGCTTGTTCTCAGAGTGCGTATTTCGATCACAGCAGCCGAGTCCTGTTTTGTTAAATATAATGTAATGCTGAGCAAACCTCTAGCTCCCTAGAGGTTAAGGCCAGACGGGACCATTAGCTCAGCTGGCCTGACCTCCCGTGTCGCACAGGCCAGAGAATTTCACCCATTCACCCCTGTATTGAGCCCAGTAACTTGTGTTTGGCTAAAGCGGATCTTCCAGAGAGACGCGGACTTGATTCGAAAACATCAAGAGACGGAAAATCCGCCACTTCCTTTGGTACTTTGTTCCAATGGTTCATCACCCTCCGTGTTAAACATTTGTGCCTTAGCCTCTCACTGGAAAAAGAAAAATAGTCTAACTGTAGAGGAATGGTTCCAAAAAATATGGGAGCCTGTGGCTATGGAGAAATTACCACGCCAATTACAAAGTTGACAGAGGACCGATGGATACTTAGATATTTGGTTACCTTTTATTCAATAGTCAGACACAATACAGTCACCTGCAAAATCCGCAGCACAACTATCCAATTTTTTTGAATATTAATATTTTCTAGACATGCCTGGTCTGGTAGATGTGTACATTGAGATGTCACTGAATACAATCACTAGAAACAACGCAGGTGTTGTAATGATGGTCCCATGGTAACACGCGGTTAAACAGAAAGACTTGCTGACTATCTCCCTGTATAATCTCTCTATGAACAAAACTCACTGTTGTAATGATTGTTTTGGTTCTGATATTAAATGGCAAAGATTTGTAAACTTGTTAAAACTTTCTAAATCAATAAATAGTTTAAAAATTGCACCTGATTTCCAATTGGAATTTGGCTGTCTTCAGCTTCCAGCCACTGGTTCTTTTTTGGCCTTTCCCTGCTAGGTTAGTACCCTGTGATTCGGCACTTACATATTAACGACTCACTGTTTCTTAGAGAGAGACAAGGTGACCTGAAGAAGAGCTCCATGTAAGCTCGAAAGCTGGGTTCTCACTCACCACCAGAAGTTGGTCCAGTAAAAGATAGCACCTCCCCCACCCTGTCTCTCTAATATCCTGGGACAGACACGGCTACCCCACCACTCATTCATGTTTGAAAGCGCAGTGCTTTGATTCGAGCGTGACCAGGAACCCCACACTCACCTTGGCTTTTGTATCATCAAGTCTTTGGGACAAGTCTTCGCTTCTTTCTCAGGAACCTTGCCCCAGACCTGGTTCGTCCCCACCCCCTCAGACAAAAAAAGGTCAGTGTGGAAACAATGGATTTTTAAAAAAAATTCTTGCCCTTTTTTTGGTCAAATTTCAAATAATGTTATCAGTGATATTACTGGTAAAAAAAAAAGTCAATGAAAATGTTCCTGGTTTTCCCCTCACGTCCCTCCCCAGATTTTGAATTTTCAAAATTTTGTTGAAATTTAGGGTTTACAACACCCATATTTAGGCTCTTGCCTAAAAGCGTCAGGGGGTTCTGAGCCCGACTCCTCACCTCGACTGCAGGCTGCTCAGCAGCACTCAACATTATCCCTCTTTTACTGAAGGGCCTAAAGAGAGATTTGGGGGCCTACCTTTAGGCCGCCACGTTTGGCAATTGGAGCTGAAGCTCATGCCTGTCTACTTGACAAAAGCCAGGTATGTGGGACAAAAATCCGCTAGAAATCCTGCGATGGGCTTAGGAACATAAGAACGGCCATACTGGGTCAGGCCAAAGGCCAATCTAGCCCAGTATCCTGTCTGCCGACAGTGGCCAATGCCAGGTGCCCCAGAGGGAATGAACAGAACAGGGAATCATCAAGTGATCCAGCCCCTGTCTCCCATTCCCAGCTTCTGGGAAACAGAGGCTAGGGACACCATCCCTGCGCCTCCTGGCTAATAGCCATTGATGGACCTATCCTCCATAAATTTATCTAGTTTCTTTTTGAACCCTGTTATAGCCTTGGCCTTCACAACATCATCTGGCAAAGAGTTTGACAAGGTGACTGTGCCACCCTTGTCCTGACATACTAAAATAGCGGTGACCGTCCCAGCCTTGAAGAAGAGCTCTGTGGGCTTGCAAGCTTGTCTCTCTCACCAAGAGAAGTTGGTCCAATAAAAGATTCCCTCCCCCCACCTTGTTGCTCTCAAACAGCTGTGAAGCGGCCTCAGGAAACTGAGGCTTCTTGGTATCTTTCTCCTATTAGTACATAAGGAAATTTAAGGATAGCGGGTGAGGTAAGTCAATAGGGCGTACGTTGTTCTGTCGCACCTTCCGGCCGAGGCTCTGAAAAAAATTTGCAAACATTAAGTGTCACAACAGCCCTCGGAGATAAGGAATTGTTACTGCTGGTAAAACTCCTTTGCCACTTTGCGCACTTTGGATGCAAAGTGTGAAGTATTATCCCCATTTTACAGAGGGGGAACCAAGGCTGGAGACACAGAGGAAGTTGGTGGTGGCCCTGCGAACCGAACTGTGATCTTCTGGTGTCTCTAGAGCAACAGAGGATGGAAATTGTAGTTCAGAAAGGATTTTGAGATTTGGCTTCATTCCGAATTGGAACAAAAACAAACATTTGAAAATTCTCCACAAAGGAAAATGCTGAAAAAATTTCATTTCAGGTTGATTGAAACGTTTTGTTTTGATTTGGAGTTTATTTTAACTTTGTATCGTGTGACGTGACAAACTAAAACACTCACAATGAAAATACCATTTCAAATTGAAACACAAACGTTTTGTTCAAACATGTTGAAATGTGATGTTTTCATTTTGTCAGAATTTCCCCCCTGGTTTTCTTCCAAAACAAAATTCCGGGGAAATCAACCCAATGTCAGGAAGCATTTTGAGTTTGGGGAGCTGCATTTTCCAGCGGAATATAGTTCCAGCTCCCAGCCATTCTGTGCTTTAGGCAGCGTTGTAGCCATGCTGGTCCCAGGATATTAGAGAGACAAGGCGCAGGGCGATGGTAGTTTTTATAGGCCCAGTTTCTGTGGGAGAGACAAGCTCGTGAGCCTAAGAAGAGCTCTGGGTAAGCTCGAAATCTGGTGCATTAGTACACACCTTCCTTCCCCTGAGGCCTCAGTTCACCTTTTCCTTCTACCCAGCAGGCTGCAATTTGTGTATCATGCTGCATCAGCCCAGCCCTGGGAGGTTCTGCCATTTGCTGATGCAACCCAAGGCACTCAGAAAGCATGTGCGCCCCACGGCAGGAATGCTGGGAGAGGGAATCGTATGGGGCTCAGAATCGCTTGTCTGGTGACTGTCTGCACACGTCCCGAGAGCTGCCTGCTGGGACTGGGCTGGGGGGACCAGGGCCGCAGGAGCTGTCCCCATGAGTAGCACAGGAGTTTTAACCGGAAGGGTTGCTCTGGGTTATGCCAGGGGCCATCTGGGCCCCAGTATCAGGAGGGGAGGGGGGCTTTTCCCCACCCTGGCCGGGTGCAGCTGAGCATTGGGCTGATGCGACTGGGATGGGCCAAATGGATGGCGCTAGCAATGACATCTGCACAGCGCAGCTGAGCACGAACATAACCACGGGCACTGCTCTTTGTTGCTGCTAAGTCCTGTGCTCACCCGCCGCTGGCACGTCTCCCTCCCGCCTTTGGGAACGTTCGGGCAGACCGTTGGAAAAGCCTCGACGCGATCTCGGGCCGGCACACCTGAGACGTGCCGGCCGGGGACTGTTAAAAACATTAACGTGTTTTATCAGGCTTTGGCTTGAAGTCAACTGCGGTGACTCTGCAACGGGGCCTCTGGAAGCACGGCCTCTCAGGGGTTTGTCGGGGGCAGTGCGACGGACTAGGACAGAATGAGCAGCCTGCTGTTTCGTGACAGAGCTTTGGCCGAGAGACCTGGTGCTATCAAAAGCCCCTTCTCCCTGCACGCAGTATGGTGCAAAGCGTGTGCTGGAATTCCTTACAGCGCCATGCACTGAGCACCTTTCCCAAGCAGCTGCTGCAGCCCTTCCTCACCCTCCTAGCTCCATGTACCATACTGGAGTATTCGCACGCATACGTGTGTGTGTGTGTGTAAGGGTCATTCCCTCCGGGCCCAATCCTGAGAGGCGCTGCGAGCCCTGAGTTCCCAATGAAATCGTCTCCCCTCCGGGGCTGAGCACCTCACGGAGTCCAGTCCCAGCCTGTGGACTAACTCTGTGCCGTCAGCATGTCAAAGGCAAAGGTAACCCAGTGTAGAACTTCCCAGGAAAAGCGTCTCTGTGGATACAGTCCCTTCCTCCCGCTGAGGCTGGTGGGCAGGAGCTGGGATTGTGAGCAGGGGCAGGTGTGTCCTGATCGGCTGGGAACTGATCGTGATGTGGCCTTAACTAGCGATTCCTTTGAGTTCTGCTGTTTGAGCCTGGGAGGTTCAGTACCGACCTGGGTGCACAACGTGTGATGCCTTAAAAAGGGGCCTGATCTTCCTGACAGGCCTTTTTCAGGTGGCTTAAATCAGGCACCTAAATCACTAGTCATGTTGGCACATGTCTGCCTGCGTTGCTAAGGAACAGACCGATACTGACCTCCTCTGTGGAGCACTTTGAGCTCTACTGCTGAAGAGCCACACAAGACAGATGAGCTATGGACTATTATTAATTAGCCCTACGATTTTGAAGTTAACCAAGTTTTTTGTGCAGTATTAAACGCATGCACGGACACACACACAGTGTTGTCACAAGTAAAAGCCAAAACACAGATGGAATGTTGAGTGTCAATTTGCTAGCATTGGTTCAGCTTGTCACTTTGTTTGTACAGCGACTGCAAGTACACTGCAGAGGGGCGTCTTTGGCAAGCATAAAGGGACTTTACTGGAGGGGATTTTTTCCCCGACACTCTCTTTTCAGCTGTGTTTGATGTGTCCATGTTACATCAGAGACCAAACATTGTGCTGTGTGTTCATGTCAGCATCTCACCAGGGCGCTGGTTTATTTTCTTTCATAATGTAGCTGTTTCTTAAGCCCAAAGGAGCAGGTCGGCATTTCAGACCATAACTAGAGTAACACAGTGAATCACACAAACCAGCCATGAATTAGACTGTGTACGTTCAACACAAAGTAATCAGACTGCAGAAAAAAGGTTATTCCATCTTCCGGCGAGACATCTGCACCTTAACTGGGCTTTTAACTACCCGGGGGTGGGAAGGTTACAAGCATCAACATTTCTGTGCTCTCAGAGAAGCTGCCGTGGGGCAATCCTGCAAGATGCTAACCCTGCTCAGGCAATGGGAGCGCCTTGCTGGAGTGGCCTTTAATGCCTAACTTGGTTGATGAAATAAAGTCCCATGCCCTGCACACTGTGCTCCAGATCAAAGTTACGGCAGCCTGATGATATGGAGGCTTTTCCCCACTATTCTCCAGTGCACCTTACGCCTCACCAGGAACGTTCCTGTCACTCCAGTCGGTCTCTCTAGGTGGCCATGTCTATCACTCTCATCCCTGCGGTGTCTCAGCACCTTCCAACGCTATCTGGCTCCACTACAAGCTGTTCTCCCCCCGTCCCCGGGGCGGGAAGGCTGCGTACGTACGTCAGTAACAATGAATGAGGCCAGTGCGAGAGCGCTAGAGCGGAGAGCTTAGCTTCTCCGAGAGGTGGTGGCATTCATGGTCATTCTCAACTCTAGTGGGAGAGAGTCCTAAGCCACGGGCTACCTGCTAAGGAAGCTCTGTCCTCTGCTGGCCTGGCTCTCCTCCTAGTAGTTATTGCGGAGCGAGATTTCTAATCCTTCTGAACGTTGTGTTGTCTGCACTGCATCTTTCCCGGGTCACTCAGCACAGCGGTGGAGGTGGTTCGTAGCTGGCTGATGGTTCTGAACCTCTAACACTCGTCCTTACCCTAACCAGCACTCGAATTCTAATCTCAGCTCTAACTAGCAACCAAACCCTACCGCTAACTCCAGCCACAAACAAACCCCAACACTGCAGCTAATGCTGAATCTAACCCTAACCCCAAACCGGTCCAGGCTCCTTCAGGCCACACCCCCAATCCCAGACCTTAAACACATGGAAATAACCAGTTAAACGTCTTCAGCATCCTCCGCCACCGTCACATCGCCTGCCATGCTGTTGATAACACACCAACACTCCATTAGGCTTTCTCCTTCAGACACCAAAAAGCACCCCGACTTCATGCAACTCCAACCTCCTACGCCCTTGCACCCACAGATCGACACACCCGGCAGTCCCAGAGCTCCGCCCTCTGGGAAACGATTCAGCTTTCACCTTGCTGTGACTGTGTTGAGTCAGAACCTGACTGTGCTGGGACATGCATCGCTGGGTGGTGGTGGAAGTGACTGCCTTGAGGAGTGAGTGTTAATCCTGTCACTCTATCCCAGCCCTAACCCTGACCCTAGCACCAACCCCAACCCTAGCGCTAATGCTAACTTTTCACCGTAACCCTGCTGCTAACTCAGCCCCCACTGAGTTAAAAGCATGACATTGTTCACATTCGGATGCATGGGGCTGCCTAATGGGGCATTCATTGCTATTTAGTAGGAAGTATTCATTGGAGTGCGTAGGGCTGCTTGGTACAACGGGGCACACATTGCATTGCAGGGGTGTGACGGGTTCGGTCACAGAGACCCCCTTGGGACTGTCACCTGATGTGCTGAGACTACCTCTTAGCCCATTTTCTCTGCCAGTTTGGGACTCCAGAACCCTACCATGTTGAGCCAGACACACAAGCCTGCTGCAACACAGACCCAGGGTCTGAACCACGCCCCCCAAAGCTGCAGACTTAACTGAAAATGGCTTAGCAAGTGCTCCTGTCTCCAGCACCCAGACACCCAGTTCCCAATGGGATCCAAACCCCAAATAAATCCATTTTACTCTGTATAAAGCTTATACAGGGTAAACTCAAATTGTCTGCCCTCTATAACACTGATAGAGAGATATGCACAGCTGTTTGCTCCCCCAGGTATTAATCACTTACTATGGGTTAATTAATAAACAAAAGTGAGTTTATTAAGTATAAAAAGTAGGATTTAAGTGGTTTCAAGTAATAACAGACAGAACAAAGTAAGTCACCAAGCAAAATAAAACAAAACACGCAAGCCTAAGCCGAATACATTAAGAAACTGAATACAGGTAAATCTCACCCTCAGAAATGTCCCATTAAGCTTCTTTCACAGACTAGACTCCTTCCTAGTCTGGGCCCAATCCTTTCCCCTGGTACAGACCTTGTTAGTTCCAGCAGGCATCTTAGGTGAAAAGCAGGGGGGATTCCACATGACTGGGACCCCTTTGTTCTGTTCCACCTCCTTTTATAGCTTTGGCACAAGGCGGGAATCCTTTGTCTCTCTCTGGGTTCCCATCCCGCCTTCTAAATGGAAAAGTACCTGGTTAAAAATGGATTCCAGTTCAAGTGACATGATCACATGTCCTATGAGCCTCCTTCCATTCCTCCAGGACTGGCCCGCACCACGTATGCAGTGGAGACTTGCAGGTAAACAGAGCCATCTACAGTCACTTGTCCTAGACAATGTGAGCCATCAAGATTCTAAACCACCATTAATGGCCCACACTTTGCATAATTACAATAGGACCTCAGAGTTATACTTCATATTTCTAGTTTTAGCTACAAGAATGATACATACATACAAATAGGATGATCACACTCAGATCATAAGCTTTGTAATGATACCTTACAAGCGACCTTTTGCATAAAGCATATTCCAGTTACATCATATCCACACTTATAAACATATTTTTGTATAACATATGGAGTGCAACGTCACAAGGGGGAAGTATTCACTGGAGTGCGTAGGGCTGCTAGGTACAACGGGGCACACACTGCATTGCAGGGGGAAGTATTACTCGGAATGCCCACAGACACTCATTAACATGCACAGGGATGTATTTGGGCCTATGATATTTTTCACGCACTGGGTTAAAACCGTGCTATTGCCCCCTGGAAGGCCTGGGGATGCGAGGGTCCCTTCGTTGTGTGTCAGGGCCCTGCTAGGTGTTTCTTCTGCCCCGGCCCTCAGCAGCCTGCCTGGGGAGGAGTGTCAGAGTCCCGCAGCGCTGTTTGGTGAACACATGGCCAGAGGCATTTCAGAGCTTTGATCAGGCGACGCGTGGGTAATAGTTTTAAGCTGGCCTAGTTGGACTAGAAACAGGAAACCTTTTGCTTTCCCAAAATGCACAAGAGCCTGCCCTGGGCCATCCAGCTGTGATCTCAGCATAGTTGTCCCACTTCCCCAACGCCAGCAGGATCCTTTGGGCGCTGCAGAGAACAACGTGGCTTTTTAATTCATTGTCTGGTTATGTTTATAACCGTCTCGGAAGCCCCCTCTTGTGGGCACCTCATAGAAATACATGGAAGGGATGGAGATCGTGCCTAGGTCATAGCAGAGTCATGCGAAATATGGATTTAGCAAAAGGAGTGAGTGAAACCTCAA
The DNA here is from genome assembly GCF_002925995.2 of Terrapene triunguis. Taxonomy (NCBI): domain Eukaryota; kingdom Metazoa; phylum Chordata; order Testudines; family Emydidae; genus Terrapene; species Terrapene triunguis. Next base: position 727,012 of record NW_020664626.1, on the reverse strand, counting down.
GGATTAGGTCTAACTATTAATTATTTAATGATACCTTCAAAGGAGTTGAAGTGTTACCATTTCATTTTTGGAAGAAAAGGTGCTTTTTAAATAAATACTCTTTTTGGTCACTTCACGTGAAGACCAGTCACTGCAGGTAAAAAATATTACAAACATCTGAATACAGTCTCAGATTTGGGATAGTTTCAGAGAAAACCACTGACGATAGGGACATCATGACTTTGCAAGACAGCTGTGTCCTTGCTTGCTTTCTTTTGCAAACCATTTGTGTGACGATAACTTATTTGCATAGCGTTATTCCAACGGGATTAAAAATACTGCTCCGTTAGCAGCTTGAAGGCAAGGATAAAAACAGAGGGGACATGCAGAGTGGTGGATGTTAAATACGATACAGCTGAGGTTAAAACTAGAAAACTCTGCCTCTCTTTTGTCATGTTCTTAAATCCAATAGGTTAAAAATATAACTCCGAATCGAACACTCCTATTTCACAGTCCAGTAAAGTGGATGACAATGAACCCTTTCTGCATCCAGATCTGAGATTTTTTTTTGTCATAAAAGTTAACAGTTTTCTACTCCAAATGCACCAGGTCATGGCCCCAAATGCTCAAAACTTCCCTTTCCCACAACTAATTTCCTTCTAGTGGCCCAAGGCCTGTATTCTATGCACATTACAGACCTGGGACATTTTAAGTGTAAAATCTGTTTTTCGATACCCTGAAAAGTACCTTGAGTTTAATGTTTTTTTGCCATGTGAAAAATGTGTTTTGTCACCTTCTTCTCAGGCTAAACCTGCTGCAGGGATTGTGCTCAAAAGTGCCGGAAAAAGTCACCTTTGGCCAGAGACCAAAAGCTGCATTCAAAGCCCACTGAGATTGCTGGGGCGACGCCCAGTGATTTCACCGGGGTTGGATCAGACCCCAAGGGTCAACCTCAGAGGTGACGGCCTTGGAGAGTTACCATCTAGGTAGTGCTACCAGCGAGTGCGCTAAGGAGCGCCTATTTCCTTGGAGAGCTGCGGTGCCATGTCCCTTGGTGGGAGAGAAGTTGCACTCCCGAAGCCACTTCATTTGTGGATAGTTTAACCTCCTGTATAGCATGTCTGCCACCTTCTGGCCTATCAGCCGCATTCCTGTGACCCCTTCCGGCTGCCTCACGCTAACACATTTATAATAATCACTTTGCCCCCCAGTTCCACCTCAGAGGGCTCCCGGTTCATCATTAATAAGTCTTGGCAACTGAGGCCAGTTCCTGAATTTTTAGACGACCGAATTCTAAAATTGTATTGCTGTACACATCCTCCCCCCCCGACCTCTTGGGGAAAAACAAACCAAAACCCTCCAGCCAGCCATATCGGTCTCAGCCCCATGGAGAGTGAGCAGCACAATGAGATCCTGGGAATCAGGAGCCAGACACTGGCTTGAGACCATGAAGACCAGGAGTCTCGTCCCAGCTCTATCTGCTCTGTCACTTTCCCTCCCACGCTTTTCTGTTTAAATTGTTCCAGGCAGGGATTGTCTCTCGTTACGTCTTTTTACAGATAAAGGGGCCCTGACCTTGCCTGGGGCCTCCAGGTGCTATTGCAATATAAATAATCATCATCTGATTGTATGACAGTGAGATCTGCTGCCAGTGAACTTCAACGTAGAGAAATGCCATTTACACTGAAGTAAAATGAAAGCCCGACCTATTCCAATGCATGGCACCAGGCCACTAACAATGCCTGGCTCTCATATAGCACTTTCTAGTGGTAGCTCTCAAAGCATTTTACAAAGGATGTTACGTTTTTCCAGACGGGGAAACTGAGGCATTGCGTGGGGAAGTGACTTGCCAGCGGCAGAGCTGGGAACAGACCGCAGGTCAACTCTGTCCCACTCCAGAGTGCTGACAATTCACGTTCGAGCGAAGCACCAGCTGTGCAAATCAAAACAGTATCACTACCATACGCTTTCTCCGTGTAACAATGGTTATATTGCTCTTACAACGTTGGCTGCTTATGCTTGGGAAAATAAACCGAGGCGTGACGTGAAAGGGTAACGCCATCCCAGGAGACAGCGACACAGGGATACACCAGACAAATACGCAGGGCCTGCTGCTCAGCTGGTGTCATGCATAGCTCCTGGGACGCCAATGCAGGCAGCTGGTTTCCATGCGCTCTGCCCACGGCCCCAGCTGGGGATCTGGCCCACAGGCTGCAATGGCCCAGACTGGGGACTATGCCAACCTGCTCCTTTCACTCCTGGCCTACAGAGATAAGCCCATGCTGGGCTGTGGGTAGCTAAGAGGTTTTCTATTGTGCCTGTTATCTGTGTACTGCACCTTTCCATGCCTAAGCACGTCCCTGGATGCAGAGTACGGCAGCCACTCTCTCCTCAGAGCAGACTGACCGTGCTCCTGGCTGAACGCAGCCCAAACGCATTGACACTGCGGAAGAGCCAAGAATTTCTAGTAGTCAAATCACAATCATTCTGGGCAAGGCAATGGCAGGTCACAGCGGCTAAGAGCCAGGGTTGTTTCTTTCCAGTGATATGACACAAAAGAGGATGCCTTCATGTTCAGCAAGAGGAGTTTCACCATCACAAGAGCATAGAAATGTAAAAGGTAGAAAACATGGCGAATACGCTGCGTGTCTGCCCGGAGCACCAGCTGCTGAGAGACTGGCTGGTTCTTGCTCCTCCTCACCAAGGTGACGGCAGCACCGCACTGCAGTGACTAGAAAGCAACAGTGCTGCCCAGAAGGGCAGAGACAATCTGGGGCAACACCCCTTACCTCTGACACAGAAATGCTATCGCTGGGTTTTGCATATCTGTGGTAGCCACATAACTTTGTATTGCACCATATTTTTACCTCAGCCCTTCCCTGGCCGGAGACACCCCACCCCATGCTATGAGGAAATGGACCATAAAACCCATACCAACAAGCCAACACTGACATGGGACTGGGTGAAAACAAACAACAGTGTGCGTGATAAAAGGTATGCTATGAAATATTACCACTGGGCCTGTTGGCCCACTCACAGGGGAAGCGTATTCATGGTACGTGTAGAAACCTGCATGGAACTTGGAGGGAGCACAGGTGGCAGGATGGAGACGATTGGCGGCGGCACTGGAAGTCAGTCTGCGTGCACATGGCTGGAGAGCCAATTTAGTTTTAGAACGACAGAACCCTCTCACGTTATTCCCAATATGCAGAACATGAAACACTCCCTAGAGTCAGCTAGTGACCCAGACAATTTTGTAGAGACAACTTCCAGTGCCATCAGCCGTGTAAATCGTCCAGTGTTGAGAGGAGAACATCCCTCTCAGCTGGCCCACAGTGGCAGTGCGATCTGGTGAGCTCAGATCAGCCATGAGAGCCAGCTGGTGGGAATTCTGCTCCCTCCTCTGACACAGACTCATTGTACAGCCTTGGGCCAGTCCTTTAATCTCGGTCTTGTCCCACGCCTGCTAACTGGCTGAGCCACCCAGGCCTCTGGCAGGGGCAGCCTCTGCTCGCCCTGACCATAACTGCTCTTCCGACTCTTGCAGCATGGACTCAGCCAGCTTGGCCTCAGTTCCCATGCAGCCGGTCCCCTTTTTCTTCATTGCCTCCGCAAGCCTCCTGGGACCACCCCTAGCAGCTCTTGCGCCCCTCACCCTACAGGAGCGGAGCCGGTGCCAAATGGATCCTCTCACCACTGCCTGCGATGGGATTTCTTCACCTTCCTCTGGAGCAGTGGGCGCTGACCACTGTTGGAGACAGGAGCCTGGGCCAAAGGGACCTTGTTCTGATCGAGTCTGGTAGTTCCTTAATTCCTAACTCCATGTCCGAGAATTAAAACGACCCTGATATAAAGTAAAAAGCCCTCGGGAAAGAAACGAACATTCTTTTCTAAGGGCCTGAGACCGGGAGGGAATGTGGGAACAGCCGTCTCCCTGCACTGCTTCTGATACAGCTGCTCTGATTTCTTCCCTCAGCTGCTTCCCAGCCCCGGCAGTTCAGCCAGGCCTTTGCATGCGAGAGGCAGGCTCAGAGATTTCTGATCAGCTTTCAGACAGATTGGGACCTGTCTAGAAGCCACGCAGAGTGCAGGCAGCGTTTATGCCCCCGTGCCTTTCTTTTGAAATATTGGATGAGGGTTTATTTTACTAGGAGCAAATTACCCCGTCTGTAGCGCAGTCATGAGGAAGTGAGGCTGGCTCTTGCTGTCAAAGAGATGACAGTATCCGAAGCCCCAGGAGCAATACCAACAGGGTTCACATGGCTTAGGCAAGAACAGCCCAGTCTGTGAAGTCAAACTGACAGGCCCAGAGGCCAGTCTAAAGCAGCAGCTCTCCCTTCTCTGTGGGCCTGCAGAGAGTCACAGGGTGCAGCTTGGCAACTCATTCCTGACGTGGCCAGAGATGGCCCACAGCGAGTAGCCATGGGTGCTGGAATAGGGCTAATGATGTTAAAGGCCCCCAGAGTTACAGGTGTTCATAAACTTGTTCACTGCCTGACGCTACACAGCAATAGGCGCATTCGGGGTTATTTTTAAACAGCCTCTGATTTTACTCGGTTACTTGGCAAACACCCAAAAACATTCATGCAAATTGAAAGTTTGATTGAACACAAGAGATTAAAACAAGCATTTACAGCGAAACTGGGGCTGAGTGATCATGCAAAACCCAGTCACACCTGATCACAGTCTTGTTCCTTTTGGAGTCAATATATCAGGCTCTCTTATCTTCACAGCAACTTTCCTTTGACGAAAAGGAAAAAGTTAATTTTACTCCCCATCTTTATCTGAAGGGCATTCACTTATCCTGTTCTTAAAGAACAAACAGACCCAAGGTGGAGGAGACACAGGACAGAGAAGAGGGGGGAAAATACGGTTTTTGTTGATGTTTTGGGGGCACGGGATCACTGGTTAGCTACGAGTGGATGCCTTGACTGGCAAGTTGACCATGACACATGCTGCTTGGACCCTGGCTAGTTACAGTCTGGTCAGGGCCGTCATCTGGGTGGAGCCTTTCTCCTTAGACAAGGCAGGTTTGGATGAATGCAATGTAGTTGATTTCAGGGATTTGATGAAAAGCCGAGAACGAAATAGGCTCAGAGGATTAAATGGTGGGGCAGAAACCACGACCACAACGGGAGCGAATGAGACAGGAACTCACGTGCCTTTGCGGTGCTGGTAATTAGGGATCCCCACAGGTGGGCTGGGGGTTGGATGCCTGGACAATGTGATGACTTTCAGCACTCGCCGGTGAAAACAAATTCCTCAAAGGAAGAAAGTCTTTCCGTCTGATCTGCTCCTTCTGGCGGGGGTCAGAGAAGACGAGATGAACTGAGATGAGCTGGGATGCAAGGTGGGACGGGAGATGAGAGAGAGAGCCGATGTTTTTTCAAAGTCTCTTTTTAAGAAACCCAGAAAGGGGAAAAGTGGGTTGCATAGTTCATCATCTTCATTATTTTGTCCACCAATTCTGTCACCCCAATTTTGTTTCATTAACTTCTGGCTGTACATCATCCGTTTTTAACAAACGTAATTTCAGCAGTCCTTGAATTATATTAATGTTGCCTTTTTGGTTTAGACTAATCCAGTTTCTTTGTCTGGTTTTCTTGTATCTTTTTATAACATTCAACATCAAATGACCTATTTTTATTTTTTTGCCAAGTAGGCAAAAATTACAGGTTATTGTAACATCTTATGAACTTTTGCTCCCTGTTTACATTGAGCTTACAATAGGGGTACATTTTGTAGGGCCAATAGTCACAACATAATCCCTCTCTTTTATGAGCCAATTACACCTAAAGTTGGACATTTGTTCATAAAATCACAATTATAAACAAAACAAACTTAAAACTTAATATTGCCTGGATTTAAATTGGCTTGGCATTATTTCTGGTCAAATATGAAAAATCGTATTGGTACAACTATTTGAATTTTAGTAAAATCGGAATAAATCGAGCATTGATGTATTGAATAATTTCAGCCGAAGGTAGGTACTAAGGGCTTTCATGCGCAGGATGGTAGAGTTTAACATTTTTATCATACCAAATTCATTTGTCATATTTCTGAAAGCAAAGTCTGTTTTGAGTAAGACTTTTTTTACCTCTAGGGTTGCTTAATATACAAAAATAAACCTTTAAAGCCAGGTTGTAGCACACCCGTTTTATTTTGCCACTTCATTAAAGAGTATAAAAGGTAGCTTGGAGTAGGAGAGTTTATTGGGTTTATATGCATATGTGGAAAAGTTCCCGGTTCTGAAAAAAAGAGAAACAAAGCTCTGAAGCACAGAGAGCGCCTGTGTCACAAGAACCGGAGAGTGTACTGGCAGAGAATGGTCGATTCAGAGGAAATGTAGGTGTCTTGCAGACGGACGTGGACAGGAGATTGTGAGAAAGCGCCAGGGACATGACTTGGATGAGAAACATTCTGAGCGAGCCCCAGGAGGGACTAGAGTAGCCAAAGGAACTCTGAGCACATTACCTTGGACTCTGTGTACCGCAGGGGGGTGGGGGGAAGAATTAGAGTATCAGACTGCAAGTCAGGAATATGAAGAGCTGTTACAAGACCTAGCAGACTTAGGAAAGAAAAGGAGGCACTGGCGTTAGCCTATTTAAACTTGAGAAAGGAAAGAGACAGAAACAACAATCAGGCTCTGTCTACTCTACAGGTGACGCTGCTGCAATTTATGTCGCTCGGGGTGTGAATAAACCACCCCCTGAGCGACATGTTATAAGAACATGAGACCGGCCAGACTGGGTCAGACCAAAGGTCCATCTAGCCCAGTGTCCTGTCTTCCGACAGCGGCTAATGCCAGGTGCCCCAGAGGGAGTGAACAGAACAGGTAATGATCGGTGATCTCTGGCATAAATGCTCGTGTGCACAGCGCTATGTCGGCAGGAACGCTTCTCCCGCTGACACAGCTTCTGCCGCTCGCAGAGGTGGGTTTTTTATGCTTTCTCCCATTGGCACAGAGCGTCTTCCCCAGACGCACTGCAGCGGCGCAGCTGTATTAGTACAGCCGCTGCAGTGCTGTACGTCGAGACAGACCCTCAGTGTGACTGCAATTAGAAGTGCAAATGAGAGTTGCTCAGAGTGATTTGATCAGTAAAGAGAAGGATGCAATAATGGAAAGAGTGGAGGCCACAGAAGAATTGATTGGTATGAGGAAGAACCTGCAGGATTCTTTGAATGCTTACGTGATGTTGAAAGGAGACCTGAGAAATTGGAGGGGAATTAGACAGTTTAAAAAGACTGGTGTTACAGGAACAAGGGAACTTTGTTGAAGACCATCAACAATTTGACTCTGTGTCATCTTTGCAGCCTGCTGAAACTGTGTGAGAAAGGAGCCCTGAATTAAATAGCAGAGAGCACAAGCACCCCAGCCATGACAACACAGGCAGTGAATAAAAGCGCTCTGTGGTGATTCATAAGGAGCTGCTGCAGTGTTTGAACCAACTGATGAGAATGTTTAATCCAGCTAATGCAGATGTTAATGTTTACTCGTACTTAACTGTTGTGGGAAACCACCTGAGCGATTTAAGTCAGAGAGGATTAGCTCTCATGTGCTTGGGTAAAACACAATTATTAAAGCAAACATCTGCTGAGGAAGTTATAGAGTGGATGACATCTCTATCAGTGTCAGCAGAGTTTTACACTGACACCGCTTGCTTTGTGGAGAGTACTGTATCTTTAACGGCCCAACAAATTGTTTATAATGTTAAGCAGGAAGGACAAAGTATTTCTGAATATTATAAAAAGTCCTATTTTGCAGGACAGGAACATCCTCAGTGTGAGAAGCATGATTTTTAGGTGCTTTTTATCAGGGGATTAAATTGCTGTATACAGAACGCTCTACCTCAAGAAGTCATCCAGTCCAGCCCCCTGTGCTGAGGCGGGACCCAGTAAACCTAGACCAGCCCTGACAGGTGTTACCTGTTCTAAAAAACCTTCAATGATGGGGATTGCACAACTTCCCTTGGAAACCTGCTCCAGAGAGTAACTACCCGTAACATAGTTTCCATGCTGCTTGCAAGCGTTTCTCTCTTGTGACTAGTGGGAGAGAAGTTTCAGCCTGTCTGGGAAATCAGAGGTTGGTTATACTTCCTAGATGAGTAGGGAGAGAGCGTGTGTGGTGTGTTTGTGCAGACAGGTGTGTCGTGGATCAGATGATTAAGCTGCAAGCAGGAAATGGGAAGTTCAGCTGATCCCGAGCACTGTGCTGCGAGGTGCGGAGCGCTCTCAACTCCTGCTGACCTCACTGGGAGAGAGGAGGCCCCATTCCATCAGGAGGCACTCAGCCGGCTCAGGCTCCTAGCGTTTGCTTTTCTAGGGGACTGCGCTTTTGATTTGGTTACTTGGCAGGTGCTCTGATTTTCTGGGCGCATTAACTGGAGTGTCCCCTCAAGGAAACTTAAACTATCCCCTGGATTTCCAGTTGCATGCTGTGCGGTCTGCGCCTTGGTGCCAACACCCCCCGAATAAATGCAGTGTCAGAATGTGTGCAGAGGCCGGGGTGGCTGTGAAAGGTGGGGGTGGGGAGTTATCCAGCAGAGGGAGATTTACTGTTCCCTCAAACCCCAACCCACTACACCCAGAGTTATAATAGAGCCACCTACAACAAGTGCTAGAGCTGCTCATGCCCACCCCTCCTAGAAGGGATATTAAACCTCCTGCTTCAGGGCTTAAATGGAGACATAACACGTCCCACATCCGCTACTGCGGGGTTTGACACACCTTCCTCTGAAGCAGCTGGTGCTGGCCATGGGCGAGACTGGGCTGGATGGACCAAGCTGGAGCCTAGGGGCTTCACTGTGGTGGGTGCTCATAGGAAGAGACAATCACTGCCCTGCAGAGCTTACCGGCTCAATGGACAGGCAGACGCCTGCAATATTCGTGAGGCCCATGGTGGAAATGTGGGGCTGAGGCACAGGGAAAACAAACACCATCCAGTGCTCTGCAGCAGGAGGACTCAGAGTGCTGCACAATGGTGTATTGTTATCCTTGTTTTACAGATGGGGAAACTGAGGCCCAGAGAGGTGATGTGACATGCCCAGTGTCTCTCCGGGACTCTGTGGCAGAGCCACAATGTGAACCTAGATCTCCTGGGGCCGAGTTCAGGGCCAGAACGATAGGCTCATCTGCTCTCTCCTCTTGCTGTCCCCGTGTGTTCTTTAGTGCGACTACGGAGCGTGGATCCCAGTCCCAGGGGACCTCTTTAATAGGTGCGATCTTGTGAAATTTAACACAAAGCCCATCTGCCTTTGATGTTAATTATTTTCATTTCATTGGATACTACTGTGTGTGTGTGTGTTTTTTTTTTTAAACAATATCAGGGTTGAAAGGGACCTCAGGAGGTATCTAGTCCAACCCCCTGCTCAAAGCAGGACCAATCCCCAGACAGATGTTTGCCCCAGATCCCTAAGTGGCCCCCTCAAGGATTGAACTCTCAACCCTGGGTTTAGCAGGCCAATGCTCAAACCACTGAGCTATCCCACCCCCTGGGTTGCCAGGACGTGACAGAATTTGATCCGCCTGCGCGATGTCTGCGGTCTGATGCTGTCCTGGAGATAATTAGTGACCACGCCGATCGTTGCTGTCTTCACGCTGACACAGTGAGGTAGGTCAGCTGGGTGGTTTTGCCGACACTTTGCCAGCCTGACCTGTGTTTGACATGCTATCATGTTTGTACGTATCATGACTTTGGGCTCCAAGAATTCCGGATTGCCTGGGACGCTACTGGAGTTTCCTGGCCTTCAGGGTTTGACAGACGTCCTTACTCAGCGCTAGCTCTCACTGGAGCTGCACTGCTAGAAGTATTTGATGGATTGGTTTGGATAGCTACGGAATGGTCTCCTCTGCAGATTGGAATAAATGTACCATCCCTGCAGCTGTCAGATTTCAGCCGTCTCATGTGAAAATGACTCACTCCCCGGCTCTGCGTATGTCACAAAGCAAGTCAGAAAAACAAGCCAGCTTTGTGCAGCCAGGGGCAGCACAACAGGATTCCTGGGCACCGGGAGAAGTGCTCTGGGTTCCAGGCCAGGGACCCGGTGTTAAGCAGCGAGTTCTGCTCCTTCAGATGTGCTGCTGTTTCCCTGGGCCACTGCCTCCCTCCGAGCCCCTTGTGCTGCTTTCCTGCAGCCTGTGCTTAACACGGCCTCGTGTCTGGTCCCCAAGCCTCTGGCTTCTCCCTAGGTCCTCCCAGCGCCTCCTTTCTCTGCTGGAACGCGACCCTTCAGGACTGCCTCTCTTTGCCTTGCTGGGCTCACCACACCGACTTCTGGGCTACAAACAAAAGCCGAGTGCTGCAGCAGTGATCTCTGCCCTACCCACTTCCCGACCAGCTCGCCCTAGACAGCCCGGCAGCGCTCAGGGAGCTGTCGCATCAGACAGGCTCCCCTGGGCCAGGAGCAGCATGTCACTGCTGTGCCAGACCATCACCGACCTCAGAACTCGACAGCCGCGGTCTCCCCTGGCTGGCCATTGTCGTGGGAACATCCAAGCGCCACTCCAGGGAGAGGTCAGCGCAGGCACGAGGGCGTAGCGGTGCCATGGCCACACGCGCTCCTGAGGTTATGGTGTCCGATAGCGCATCTAGGAGCACGGTGGCCAAGCTGAAGTGTGAGCTGCCATGTTAGCGGGTGCTGGGGGCTCAGGTCTGCTCTGGACAGGGCCTGGCACTGATGGGCCCCCCCCCCACTGCTTGAACGTAGGCTTGTTGCATCACAAGCCCGGGCTGCGTATCATAGCTGCCACACTGCAGTGCCCGCGGCGCTCGGAGAGTGATGGGCTGCGGGGGTCATAACAGGGAGGGGAGCTCATCCCCTGGCTCCAGCTGGCGTTGACAGGAGCTGTGCCCTTCGAAAAGCAGGCCCAGGGGTCTCACCGTGGCCCCACAAGAGGAGGCACCTGGAGTTGGAGTACTCTGGAAAACTTGCGGGTTCTCCCAGGCCACTGGGCCGACCAAGGACGTTTGTAAGAGGGACTCGAAAACTTTCAGCATTGACACCACAGAGTGGGAAGATGCAGCCAGCAACAGGCCATGCTGCACCACGGCGTTAGAGGGTGGAGAGAGGTGGTTGAGAGAGGGAGGAAAGTACAGCAGGCCTCAAGCATTAGTAATGCACCAGCTTCATCCTCTGGCCTGTGCTTTCCGCCTGCGGTATCGGGGGCCAGCACCGTCCCTTGAGAATTGGGGTTTTAGCCGCTTGCGACGCTGCAGCACGACACGCAGCAAGTGAAGTGCCCTGGCACGGATACCACGGTCTTTTGAGATGGGCAGTTGCCATGTCAGCAGTGGCCACTAGCCCAGCTGAGCACAAGGCCCTGCGGGGCTGTGCTCTGTGTGGCGAGAGCAGGGCACGGTCGTTGCCATGAGGAGTTTACAATCCACACAGCCGAGACAGAGGAGGAGAAAGGAAAGATTATTCCACTCACAGTTTGTGGGTGGGGAACTGAGGCATAGGGCAGTGACTTGGCCAAGGCCATGCAGGGAGTCAGTGGTAGAGGCAAGGAACAACCCCAGCTCTCCCACATCCCAGGCCAGTGCGTTAGCCACAAGCTCATCCTCCCTCCACTCCAACCCTGCCTGTCTCTGCAGGTGGAAGGGACACCTGTCTGAGCCCTCTGCTGTTCAGCACGACTCTGTTTCCCTGGTGTTGTTATTTAGAACTGTGGAGTTTTCCAGGACTCAGGTCCCAACGCCCCTTGGCAGAGGGATCCCCTGTGAGCTGACTGCCTCGCCTGCATCCTTCTCCTGGCCCATCCTTCCTTTGGCTCCTCTCTCTCCTTAGACTGGTGCTGGAGGTAACAGTCCAGTTACAACTCACTGGCTCCTTGGGCTGGGGAGAACAGCTGCACCCGCTGGCGGAGCCCGGTCTGGGCTCAGCAGCGAGCCTGCCAGCCTGGGTCAGGAGGCTCGTCTGTGGAGGGCATCAAGTACTTCTCCTTTCACAGTGTTCCTGATGTAGCTGACAACGCAGCTGCTTCTATGGGACTCGCACGTCATGCTTCAGGAGCTCTGGAGATGGAGCGTGAAGGCCTAGCAACTTCAAACTGACCCAGCCGCAGTACAGACATCTCCTAGGCAGTTGGGTTGATGCTCTCGGCATCCATCACAGTTACAACTGGTTCCCCTGGGACGCAATGCAGTCATTCTAAAGCTGCTGATCTCGACTGTCCAACGCTCAGAGGCTGTTTTCAAAAGTCACCATCATTCTGGATTTCCAGAGCCTGTATTTTCTAAATCTGCCGCCTATGGGGCTGACTTGCTTTCAACTTTGCAGACCCGTAACCATGTTGTAAAGAACCTCCTAAATAATGAACATCATCTGTACCAAATGAGCACTTGCCTGGACCACAACACGGCAATGACAATGAATCATACCTCTGGGCGCAGTCAGAAGATTGCTGTCATTTTGCCCAGTTCAGGTTCAGCTGCATTGGCCTCTACTTTTCCTGGGCTCCCAACTGTCAATGGATGAAGTTCCAAACAGGATACACCTGGCAGTGAGCACCTCGCATACTGCCCCTGGCAGTGAGCACCTCGCATACTGCCCCTTGCAGTGAGCACCTTGCAAAGTACCCCTGGCACTGAGCACCTTGCAAAGTACCCCTGGCACTGAGCACCTCGCAAAGTGCCCCTGGCAGCGAGCACCTGGCAGAGCTTATTTATTGGGGACATTCAAGCCATGATTTAAAGTTTCCTGGACTCCAGTTTACAAAATCTGAATGGCTCTTTAGTTTGGAAAAAGACTGGAGGCGAAACCTTTCTTGTAGCTCCCCCTTCTCTCTGGTGTGTCAATTTGAATATTTGCTAAAAATGGATGATAGATCCAGAGATCCTGTGGTGAGACGGGACCACGGCGATCATTTAGTCTGAACTCCTGTACAGCACAGGCCAGAGAACTGCCCCAAAATAATTCCTAGAGCAGAACTTCTAGAGGAACATCCCATCTTTATTTCTAGTAAAAATATGTCTAGCTTCAACTTCCAGCCACTGGATGGTGTCAGACCTGTCTCTGCTAGACAGAAGAGCCCATTATCAAATATCTGTTCCCATTTAGGTACTTACAGATTGTGAACAACCCCCCCTCAACCTTTTCTGTGCTAAGCTAAATAGATTTGAGCTCCTCAAGTCTATCACTAGAAGGCCTTTAATCGTTCTCATGGCTCTTCTCTGAACTGTCTCCAGTTTATCAACATCCTTCTTGAGAACTGCGGGCACTAGACCTGGACACAGCATTTCAACAGTGGCTGCACAAGTGCCAAATACAGAGATAATAGAACCTCGCTATCTCTATTCAAGATTTCACTGTTCTATACACCTAAGGATCACACTCACCCTTTCGCCAGTGTCGCAGTGGGAAGTCAGGTTCAGCTGATTATTATTAAATCATTCTGTAGGCTTTTTATTGTTTCAATTAGGCACCCTGCTCCACCGTCACTGAATGCTTGGGGACAGACAGACAGACAGAGGGGTGTGCATGGGGATAAATAGCTAGCTAGGTAGATAGCTTCAATGAGCCTCATGCTCATGTAACGGTTCAATAAATGACAATACCTCACCCACCTTGTCTCCCGAACGCCTCGGGACCAGCACGGTTACAACATGGACAGTCCTAGGGAAGGTCATAGATGTGTGCTGACGCACAGGAACAGTGAGAGCAGCCATAGCAGCTAGTTAGGGAAACCCAAAGGGCCTTTTGCATGAATTCACCGCTTGGAACACATGCGTTTGGAGTCGTGTCCCGGTCGGGGGACGGACGGACTCGGATCAGCGCTGTGAACACCTCTATTCTTTTACAGTGTGATCAGGTTTTTTGAGCTATTTATTATTTGAAACCAGGAAACAATGTACAGAACATTTTTAAAATACTGCAAAGCCAGTAACAACTAACATTTCAGGCCAGCGGCTCCATTGCTGCAGTGTCTTGCCTGAATGGAATGTTAAATGGTCACTGTATTTAAATTTCAGGGCTCGGCCTTTCAGTAGAGACTGCGTTGCAATTTTCTTGGATGGGAAATGTGATGTCAGCATATTGGAAAGCCACTGTGATTTGTTACTATGTGACTGGGATTGTAACCTGAGTTTCTCGTATGCTCCGCTTTCCTTTTCTCTTTTATTTGGCTGAATTAAATTGTTTTCTGTAATGCAAACGGTGGTTCCATTACACTTAAAAGCAACAAATTGTTTTGATATCAGATCTCTCCGCCTTAACATGCCAGCTGACAGGCTGCAGCTACAGAAACCATTAAGTTTGTGCTGATCATTCCCAGAAAATTAGAAAATAGCTTTTTTATTGTAATATTATACTCACTGCTCCAGACAGGTATGCATATTTTGTACCCACAATCACTTTATTGAAAAGCCTTCAGGGAAGGAAGAGTTTGAATTAAGCCCTCCAATCTTCTCCTGAGCCGCAGGTTTGAAAGCGAACGATTGCTCAGAAAATTAGATCCAGCTCCCCAGCATATTTCGGGGTTATTGCTGAATCTCATTTTACAGTCGGCTTTCTCTAGGAATAGCAATTGGCTCATGTTTTGTGCATGACGTTCATAAATCAGCAATACAAGCTTGGTGCAATGGGAGTCCCGACAGAGCAAGAGATCAGCTCTAGGACGGGGCTCAAAGTCCTTCTTACAATTGCCTGGTTCTTTCACATACATCGGGTGGATTCCCCGGTCTGGCCTGGCTGCGTTGGGGCGTTCCAGTGATGCACAGCAGGTACATGGCACGGAGCACAGCCACTTGAGCAGACAAGTGAAGAGAGCAGGGCAAACATTTTTGGACAAATAGTTTATTCACTGAAATACAGTTTCGGGTCGACCAAAACTATTAGCCAATTCCATGAATAGTTTCAGCCCAAAAGATTGTTTTGGAAAAAGCCAAAACATTTGTTCTGACATTCTCAAAGCGAAACGTTGCAACTTTTTGTTTCGAAATGTAGCGAGATTCACTGAAAACAAAAGCAGCACAAAACCCCCAAAGGGTAAAAACCACCCCAAACTGAAAACAAAAAACCCCAATCCCCAACCCCACCCCCCGGGTCTCCTGGAGGTTTCCTTGGAGGCCCAATGTGTCTTCCCTGGTAGTGGGGCAGGCAACTGGTGCTGGGACAGCCAGGAGAGCAGGGGCGCGTCTCACTGAAGTCAAAGTGCTTGGTGCATGTTCTGGGCAGGGAGGTGCACAACTGCCTCCATCAGCAGGACTTCAGTCTGGTCTCCCTCTTCCTTGGTCTGCAGCTTGAAGTCTCTACAAATCTATGACACGATTCCCCACCGACGCTTCAGGCAACTGGTGTGCCGGTCCGGGGCTGGCAACGGCTTTTTACAGACAAGACAGGTTTGAAGCCCCGTGACCGAAGCATGCCCCAGAACCAGAACCTACAGCAGGGAGGGATAGCTCAGTGGTTTGAGCATTGGCCTGCTAAACCCAGGGTTGTGAGTTCAATCGTGGAGGGGGCCATTTAGGGATCAGGGCAAAAATCTGGCTGGGGATTGGTCCTGCTTTGAGCTGGGGGTTGGACTAGATGACCTCCTCAGGTCCCTTCCAACCCAGATATTCTGTGATTCTATGAAACTGACACGTATGAACTCTCTAAAAGGAAACTTAACAGGGAAACACTCAAACTATGATTAAATGGGCACCAATGATGTGCAAAAATGGACAAATGGGAGGAAAACTTACAAAAGCAAGAGAACAGGCTCCACCAACTATCCTGGGCTGTGAGAAGGACCTGAGATGGGTCGAGGTGGCTGCGCCCTTTATAATCTGGCACAGAGGCAAGGGTGCATATGCTGCCTCAGCAAGTACTGCCGAGGGAAAAATCTCCACCCCTCACTGGGTGTTCAACCCCTGACGTGGAATGGACATGGGCAATCACCCAGCGAAGACAGCTGGATCCTGAGTCTGCTTTTGACTTCCCATTTGCGGCTGACGAGGAAATGAAGTCACAAGAATCCACAGCACTTGTTATATCTGAGTGTTTTACACAGTCTCCATTACCTGAAGGGGATCAGACAGTGGGAGGATGACGCGGTTGGTTTGGTGCAGTGGAAATAGCTGAAGTCAGCTGGTTCGAATAATATTATTTGTGCAGTGACTGAGTGAGCAGTTATTGCTGAAGACAGAGGCAAATTAAAGTGCATCCAAGCAATTTTAGCTACATTGCTTGGTCTAATCTAAGGTGAAACACAGACAAATGTTCTCGGTGGTGAAACTAATAGGTATCGCCCTTGCTTCTTATTGCCTTTCCCCAGCAGTTGTACTTAAAACCACAGGGAAAATCCGTAGTAAATACAATTGGTGCAATGTTTACCTATATCGCTAAGCAACGTTTGATGGGGCGGGAAGGATTCTGACTGCAATATCTTCCTTTAGCTAGCAAAGCTCGGAGTCGCTCAGGCACGGTGCTCATCCCATAGATTAGAATTCTGAGGAGTGTTCACTGTTCAGCTAACCAGAGCTGAAGAAGCCTAGGCTAAGAAAACCAAAGTCCAAATGCATCCATCTCACGGCAGTCTTTAGGAGACCGCAGCATTTACATCATACCCACTTCAATGCCACAAATACAAGTTTGCAGGATACTCTTGAAAGGTGTGTCAAACAACACTGGGGTTGTGGCAGTAAAGACAAGGTGCACTAAAAACACTCTGGGGGTTCAGTGAGGCCCTCACTAGATCGTATACAATGGCTGCTGTGTTTCAGCCACGGCGATCGTTCTGAACAGAACAGACGGCGAGTAAGTCAGTTCTCACCTTTTTTCACAGAATGGCTTACAGCAGGTCATGGACGCTCCCCTTCCGTTCGCGACCCCGTAAGGGCCTCATGGCAGCAGCAGCAACTGCTTACATGGAAAGGCCACGTTACAAATGTGTTTCATGTATTTTTAGCTTCTCCTGTGATTGGGCAGTTGGAAAACGAGGAGACAGCACCAGACAAGCAGCCGGCTCACCATGGACAACAAACAACCGCCCCCAGAAACTGTTCCTCGTGCCCCTCTGGTTGCGAACTGCGGTGGTAAGGGTGCCAATATGCATTCATTCAAAGGCTGGTGTGAGTACTGTACTTTCTCCAATAGGCCTCAGGCACCCCCGTTATTTTTAATGAAGTAGCACCTAGGAGCCTTAGCCATGAACCAGGCCTCTGCTGTGTGAGGTGCTGTACGAACACAGAACAGAAAGGCGGCCCCGGCCTCAAAGAGCAGGAGGATTGGAAACAGGGAGGCCAGCATGGGCTGTCTGGGAGAGCACAATGGAGCCATGGAGCTCTGAGTATTTATGGGGCTGAGCCCCGGCAACCAGCTTGGATGGCCAGATAGGAGAACGTTTCCCGAGATGGGGTCCCTAGGGCCCCAAAGGAGGTCCTACAAATGTTCCCCTGAGGATACGGTGATGAATCTGAGCCCCATATGTAGGCGTAGGATTTTATATTTGTATCAGAGGTTATAATGATTGCCGGTTATAATAATGTAGTATGTATTAAATGCATTAAATGTATGAAAAAGTTCCTAACTGTCAGGGTGGTTAAACACTGGAATAAATTGCCTAGGGAGGTTGTGGAATCTCCATCTCTGGAGATATTTAAGAGTAGGTTAGATAAATGTCTATCAGGGATGGTCTAGACAGTATTTGGTCCTGCCATGCGGGCAGGGGACTGGACTCGATGACCTCTCGAGGTCCCTTCCAATCCTAGAATTTATGAATGACCCTCTGGGACACTGGTAGAAACGCATCTGACAGACTGCCAGCGTCTGTACTGATGTTAAGCCCTCCAGTCTTTATTGGTCCGCAATTGGTCAGGGACAGACCAGAACAATCCTTATGGCTGATTATGGTCACCCTCTGTTTTAGGATAAGTTACACTGTTTACTATGGGGTCTTGTTTCCTATATGCATTACAAATTAGGCCCTTTAGTTAAATATACATTTCTTTGTTTTAAGGTCTAGTAAGTAAGAGACGGGATCTTGTATTGTGTCTATGTTAATGAGATTAGAGGCATGTTGAAGGCCCGGGCCCCAATGTGAACTGTTTTGGTCACAAGATATAGTAAGGTTTAATTTACAATGTCTTTTTTGCTCAACATGAAACACTGCTGTTTGTATACCTTTGAAGGTCTCTGTAAAAGACTGTTTGTGTGAATAAGGAGTGTATGCATCAGAAAAAGATAAGGTGTGAAGGCCATTGTTAAAGTCAGATGGTCAAGGAAGGAGTGAAGAGACTCAACGACACCAGAGAACCATCAATGTGCATCCATAATTGAGGAAGGGCAGATTGATGACCCTGAGGTGGAGGCAGGCACCCCTAAAGACAATTGATTAAATTGAAACCAGGAAAGGATGACCCTGGAGGTGCTTTGGAATATTAACATCAAAAGGTAACACCAATTAAGGATGTAACCGGTCATAAATGACACAGCAAAATCCACAGAATTCAATAGAGAAAAAGGACTATAAGAACAGGGTGCTTTGCCATGGGACTTTGGGTTTGTCTTGCCACAACTCCAGGAGCATCGGATCGCGACCGACAGAACCCGGCTCCCCTCTGTGACCACTCTGGCTGGCCACTAGATTAATCCAGACTCTGGAGAGAGAGAGAGAGAGAGAGAGAGACTGAAAAGCATATGCTAACAGCTGTATTCTCAATAAATGTGGTGTATTGCCTTTTTCCCTGAAAAAGATCCCATGTGCTTCTTATAAGCATAACACATAGGCTACGTCACTATGCAGCACATTTAATTCCATGGTGCATAGTGTCCGTGGGGGATCCTGTCTCGTCAGGAATGGCTGAAGCACCTAGAAGTAGAAAGGAACCCAGGATGCTGCCTTGAGACAGGACAATAGGTCACCTCGTGCTCCTGACTGAGGGTATTAGAGCCAGTGTGGGCCACCACCTCTCCAGCTCCTCATTGTACTGCAAATCCAAGAGGACCTGAAGCAGAGGGGATGGGGGGCAGGTAGTGGAATACAGATAAGGACCACACATCAGGAAGAACTTCCAGTTACAGTAAATAACCTCTATTTCTTCTTGGAGGGCCGGTCCCTGTGTGTGTTCCACTTGCAGGTGATTGACAAGCAGTGCTCAGACTGGAGGCGGGTGCGAGGAAGCCAACGGCAGATGCTTGCAGCACTGCAGATCCCACGGCTGCGTCCGCAGCTGAGGTGTGATCTAAGGCACAGTGTGTCACGAACGTGTGACTGGAGCTCCTGGTGGCCGTCCTGCAAATGTCTTGTACCGGACCTGCTGTTGGGATGCTCTAAAGGCAGCCTGTGCTCTTGTGGAGTGAGCGGACACCGTTAGGAGAAGGATGTGTGCTAACCTGCAGCACGCTCAGATGCATCCCGAAACCCACTTAGAAATTCTTTCAGAGGATATAGCTTGCCCACGCGATCTTTCTGCTATGGTGATAAAAAGTCTCGGTGACTTTCTGACTGGTTTGGTCCTTTACAGGTAGAGCGCCAGGGCATGCCGGACGCTGAGGGAGTGAAGTCTTTTCTCCTAGGTAGAAGCATGGTGCTTTGGAAAGAAGACAGGTAAGTGGAGACTGTGGGAAATGTGGAATTCAGAAACAACCTGGGGGAGAAATTTAGGATGCAAGATAAGGGAAACTTTGTCCTTCTGAAAAACAGTGTAGAAAGGGTCTGCCAGGATGGCTCCCGGCTCGCTGACTCTTCTGGCCGAAGCAATAGTCACCAGAAACGCAACCTTCCTGGACGAGTGGGACATGGAGCATGTCACTAAGGGTTCAAACGGAGGTCTGGTGAGTGTTGACAGGAGAGATTCAGGTCCCACTGAGGTGTAGGTTTGATCAGTGGTGGGAAGGTCCTGGTTAGGCCCTTCATAAAACGTACTGTAACTGGCTGAGTGAAAGCAGTGTCCATCTATCGGACGGAGGAAGGCACTCGTTGCTGAGAGGGGGACTTGCATCAAACTAATGGAGAGACCTGAGGTCTCTTGGGATAATCTAAAACCATCAGAATCCTTGCAGTGGCTGGAGAGTGTTGACTAATCTGCGCCCAGGCAGAGAAACACCCCCATTTGGCCAGCAGCAGATCCTAGTTGAATCTTTCCTACTTCGGGTAAGGATAGCCTGAACAGGAGTCAAGCAGGAACGTTCTATTCCGGACACGCATCACAAACCAGGCCATGAGGTGGAGTGAGTCTGGATTGGGGTGCTTGATTCTGCCCCTATCCTGAGTTAGGAGGTTCAGGAAGGTGTGGATCTGATTTGGGAGGGTAGCGGGGCAGACATTGTCAGGAGCTCCATGAACCAAAACTGCCTGGGCCAGTTTGGTGATAGGAGAATGATGCTGGCCCCGTCGTAATGTACCTTTCTTATGACATGTGGAAGCAGCGGAATAGGAGGAAAGGCGAATCTAAGGTCATTTGCCAAGGACAACAGGAAAGCACTGCCCCAAGAGCTGCAGCCCATGGCCCCTTTAGAGCAACATGGCCAGAAAGAGGGGCAGCTGGTTGAGGAGAACCCCAGGGGATTCAGTATCAGTGGTCCCTGAGGAAGTCTGACCTGGAGGGATAGGGAGTGTCACTCCTCAATTGTCCATCAGGGCTCAACTCTCTCCATGGAGAGACAGGAGCGACCAGACTCGTCCGAGTCTGCGAACTGCTTCTCCGGTAGCGGAGGGGCCGTCAGTACTGGAGCACTCCTGTCAGAGAGCTGGGGGTAAGACGGCTCCTGGGACACTGCAGTAGTATCCTTCTCTGGTGTAGTAACATCCCTCACTAGGGCTGGGCTGGAGGGGAGACCGCTGATAAGGGAGGAACATATCTTCTGGTGTTGTGTAAGTCTCCGTATGTCCTCGTGTCCGGGAGGTTCTGGCAGTCAAGTCTGATGGAACTGCTGCGCCCTTGGAGGCAGAGGGGTCCTTGAACAAACCAGGTGGCACCAATGATGAGTCTGGACCTGCACTTGTAGACAGAACCAGCAGATGTCTGTCCTTCTGCTCTGGTGCCGGCATGACTGATAAAGATCCTCCGATTCTCTTTCTACGAACTTCACCCTCCAGTCCAGGTGTTTTCAGCAGAGCCAGTTCCTTAGGGTCTGTGCACGAAGGTTCACCTGACCTCAACGGGAAGGAGCATGTCTCTTCTGGACAGTCCTCAATGAGGATCTGTGCTGAGAGTGCCCTCTATTCTCATGGGAAGCCCTAGATGAAGACTCTTTGGACTTAGGTACTGGAGGCTCCACTCCTAAGCACGTACTTAGAGGGGTACTGACTGCCAGTTCAGGCTGATGTACGGGGCGGGGGAGTGTGTCTCCCCGGCTCGGACTGAAGAAGGGTCTCACAGCCTTCTCCATCAGGTAGTGACTCAGGTGAAGCTCAGGAGATTCTCGAGTTCTGGGTAGGAGCAAGCGACAAATACTGCACGTTGCAGATACGCGTCTCATCCCGACAGTAGAGGCAGCGCTGATGTTCGCTGCTGATAGGGAAGGAGTGAGGGCAAAAGAGACAATGCTTGAAGCCTGGGACTCTGAGCATAGTCCCAGACCCGGGCAGGGAATCTCCAGGAAGGGGGGAAAATGCACTATACTAACTAACTACTAGCTAGCAGGCTCAGAAGGATAAAACTATTGGCAATTGTATTTACAGGGTCTACAAAGGAGCTGAAGGAAGGGAGGACACAGGATTCTGACTCAGGTCACATGGTGGTAACGAGGAACTGGAGATGCGTCGGCCTGCACTACCTCTTATGCTCTCGGTTGGGAGCAGGAGACCAGCTGTGCATGGGGGGGCCCAATAGACACTGCTTGCAGGAATTTCCGTACTCGGGTGCATGTGCATAGCCATGTGTGGAATACAGATCGGGACCAGCACTTGAAGGCCTACAGACTGTTAGCCCCTGCTGGCGACCTCGGAGCTCCTCTGCGGCCATCCTCACTGCAACCAGGAAGGCTTGGGCCAGGCTGGGAGTGGACAGTGGGGTGGGCTGTACCAATTCAAGCTGCATTGTTAACGCCAGCCAAGCAGGATGCTCTCCCATGCAGCAGAGGGGAATGCAGGGTGGTTTGGGAGGAAGGGTCGCCCTCAGACATTTGTACCCTTTACCATGTGGTGAAACGTCCTCATCTGTGTTAACAGTTACCCCAGCTGGTTCCAGGACTGACTTGCTCCCTGGTAGCCTCGCTGGCTGCCAAATAACTTCTCCCGCAGCTCATCTTTGTGCCACAGCTAGCCTGCCCCATTGCTCTGGTCTAGAGACGTGTCTCTCACTAGTGGGCCATGAAAGGCAAGTGTCAGGAATCATTAAAAAATGTATTACAATCTAAAGCAAAAAAATCTGAATTC
Source organism: Terrapene triunguis (assembly GCF_002925995.2). Taxonomy (NCBI): domain Eukaryota; kingdom Metazoa; phylum Chordata; order Testudines; family Emydidae; genus Terrapene; species Terrapene triunguis. The sequence goes on along the minus strand of NW_020664626.1, from coordinate 704,734 downwards.
CCCACTCCCCATGCAACCTTCCCATTCAAGGTCCAACTATTCTTTGTCAACCTCCCAAACCACGCACATAAATCAAATATACTGGCTTAGCACTGATATCTCTATCACTCTTTTATGGTAAATGTCAGGGGGTTGTGAATGATTATTATTTACTTTGACTGAGGGGTCGACAAGCTCAAGAAAGTGGCCTAGACACGGATAGCTCCTGCCACTGATTCATCACACCTCACTCTGCGGCCCTCCTTCTATCACCATCTCCCCATCCCCCCTGCCTTCCTCTGGCACTGCTCAAACCATTTCTGCTTCCTCCTGTTGTCCTTCCTCATCCCCCTCCCCCAAGTATATCTTCCGTCTCACCTCCAGCAACTCTGCCCCAGCCCTCGGCCTCCCTTCATCCTACACGCCTCCCTGTCAACACTTCTGCCCCTCTAATTTCACAGCGATCCCTACCCTCCCACTCTGGACACGATTACATGGTACAGAGGTGCAGAGAGTCAATGTACTAACATCTATCCTCGCACAACATGCTGAACTCTGAAAGCACATACAGAAATTTAAGCAGCTTTGGGGAAAAATGCAGCACATTAAATTATGAGAATGATTGGGTTTTATTTTAGTAATGTTTTTAATAGTTTCCTAAATATCTGTAAAGAAAAAACTAGGGTTTCCTGATTACAGACCAGGTCTAAGGATAGCAGCAGAGACCTGGTGCGTATGAAATCAGCATGGCTGCACATCAGCCATTGACATTCAGATTGTTCATTAGCTGAATGTGGATGGCAAGAGAAGTTTGCAGAAAAGCCAACGAGACTGTTGAGCATCCAAGGCAGAGCAGCAGTAACACAAAATGGTGCTGAAGTGAACGTCTAGCCAAATCATCCGTCTGAGCTGGACTTTCTCTGGGTTTGTGCTGCGGTACCTCTTTGAATATTGGCATGGGCAGATCCCAGCTCTTCACCAGACTGTCCTTTTGACATGTGCCCAGGAAGAACGTTTCATTCCTTGAGCTACTCTCACTTCGCTCCACTCCAGCTTGGTATTGGGAACCTCATCCACAGGCTCCGGTTCCTTCCTGACATCTCCATTAGGTGAAGCAACTACGATCGGCAGGGGGCCACACTCCTCACGGAATTCTACCACGTAGAGGCTTTTCTTATCTGCTAGCTCTTGATGGGTTTCCTGTTTGAGGGGTTAAAAAAAAAAAAAAATTCTATAAATTTCACAAGAAAGAACGGAACCAGGACAAGTTCAGCCTATTTGATCTATCTAAATAATTTCCATTCTGTATTTACCTCCATTCCAATGTTGAACATTGTTTGTCTGCTTAAATGGCATAAGTAGCAACAGAAAGTGTCAGTTTTTCAGATGTTGTATGTAAACTAAAGAAATGATTCCTGGAACACGTAAGCGTGTGTAGAACATCCAGGGAATGCCATGCTGTAGTCCTAGGACTGCTGCTTTGCTAGCACTGTAGGGTCATTCCCAGCAGTACCGCTTTCTGGAAAGGCTACTGGCCTATGATGAAGGCGTGCTGTGGGACAGTAACAAAATGTGGCAACATACCAAAAGCACCAGTGTACCAAAAGAACTAATTTAATAAACATCTCTTAAAGCATCGATACCCCAAATGGGCCTCTCTTTCCTTTCATGCAAACATTTTGCTACTTTTCAGTCCTGCTAGCTAAGGAACATATTTCCAAAAGTGCTTCAGTCAATAGGGCTAACGCTCCTAAATCACTTGAGCTTCTTACAACCCATGGATAATCTACAACAGTATTGTTTAAAAAAAGCTGTAAGAAGCACCTGCAATTCTTTAACTAGACTAGCATCAGATTAAAGTAGAAAATGTGAGAATTGTATATATATTTTTTTGCAGACTATATTTAAAATGTCAGCTGACTATGGACTGGACCACAGCAGTCAGGACTACAGCCTCCTGCCCACTAGTTCTCAGGCACCGTAGCTACACTCTCAGGAGAGGCAATGATTGTGTTCAATACACCAACAGAGACAACCCAAAATGTGACTGACGAAATAACAGCAATAAAAGTAGGATTAAGGCTTTATCTGTTTGCGCTTTTTTAAATGTCACTGACAAAGGCAAATTAATCCCACAAATTCAGATTTCCCCTTGAGGCACTTTATGCTTGAATGCATAAGAGTTGCTGATGGACAGCTGTAAGTGACTAATGACTGCTGAGGGAGTGGAAAGAGGAGATTGAAATTCAAACTCTGTTTTCTCCTGGAATTGTAGAATTCAATTGAACTTTGTTACTTTTGGAACCTAGAATTTATTCTGTTCTATATCACAAAGTATAGATTATATTTCATCTTTTGACCATCGCAAATACGACTGCAAGTACAGACTGTAAAATTTACCTGCTTTGCTAAACCCTTAAAGAGAGCTCTGGTGAGGTTAAGTAGATTGTTGGATCCAGAAAGTTTGGCATACAGGTCTGTAATCCCAACTAGCTTGCAGATGGTAATGATGGCTCGATGGCAATGAAGACCATGCCCTGGAAAAAATCAGATGTAAATGACACGTGAAAGCTAGTAAAATCATTACAACTTGAATAAAAAAACCAGGATACTGCAGACCAGCCAGTGGTAGCCTAAAAATGGCATGCAATTAGATTGTGAAGAGCGAAAGCATTCAGAATCTTCTTTTGAGGATAAAATATTGCAGATTTATTATCCTCCACATTCTTCATAGTCATGTTGATGGAAATAAGAACATAAGAACGGCCATACTGGGTCAGACCAAAGGTCCATCTAGCCCAGTGTCCCGTCTGTGTGTGTGAACAGAACAGGTAATCATCAAGTGATCCATCCCCTGTCGCTCATTCCCAGCTTCTGGCAAACAGAGGCTAGTGACGCCATCCCACCCCATCCTGGCTAATAACCATTGATGGACCTATCCTCCATGAATTTATCTAGTTCTTCTTTGAACCCTGTTATAGTCTTGGCCTTCACAACATCCTCTGGCAAGGAGTTCCACAGGTTGACTGTGTGTTGTGTGAAGAAATACTTCCTTTTGTTTGTTTTAAACCTGCTGCCTATTAATTTCATTTGGTGACCCCTAGTTCTTGTGTAATGAGAAGGCATAAATAACACTTATTTACTTTCTCCATACCAGTCATGATTTTATAGACATCTATCATATCCCCCTTTAGTCCTCTCTTTTCCAAGCTGAAAAGTCCCAGTCGTATTAATCGCTCCTCATATGGAAGTTGTTCCATATCCCTAATAATTTTTGTTGCCCTTTTCTGAACCTTTTCCAATTCCAATACATCTTTTTTGAGATGGGTCGACCACATCTGCACGCAGTATTCAAGATGTGGGCATACCAAGGATTTATAGAGGCAATATGATATTTTCTGTGTTATTATCTATCCCTTTTTTAATGATTGCCAACATTCTGTTCGCTTTTTTGACTGCCACTGCACATTGAGTGGATGTCTTCAGAGAACTATCCACGATGGCTCCAACATCTCTTTCTTGAGTGGGAACAGCTAATTTAGACCCCATCATTTTATATGTATAGTTGGGATTATGTTTTACAATGTGCATTACTTTGCATTTATCAACATTGAATTTCATCTGCCATTTTGTTGCCCAGTCACCCAGTGTTGTGAGATTCTTTTGTAACTCTTCGCAGTTGGCCTGGGACTTAACTATCTTGAGTAGTTTTGTATCATCTGCAAATTTTGCCCCCTGTTTACCTCTTTTCCAGATCATTTATGAATATGTAGAACAGCACTGGTCCCAGTACAGACCCTGGGGGACACCGCTATTTACCTCGCTCCACTATGAAAACTGACCACTTATTCCTACTCTTTTCTTCCTATCTTTTAATCAGTTACTGATCCAGGAGAGGATCTTCCCCCATATCCCATGACTGCTTATTTTGCTTGAGAGCTTTTGGTGAGGGACCTTGTCAGAGGGTTTTTGAAAGTCCAAGTACACAATATCCACTGGGTCATGCTTGTTGACCCCTTCAAAGAATTCTAGTAGATTGGCGAGGCATTCAAAGAAAAACAAGCTGAGTAGTTGGGTGGATGGATGTAAACTTTGTATTGATTCTACTGCATAATTATAATGCATTAGTACTAATTGCAAATGTTTTACTAAAACTTGCTGTATTTTACTGAAAGTTTTTTTTCTTTTTTTTTGATTTTGCGCTCGTTCTCCAGTAAGATCTGTTTCATGTGACCTAGGTCTATAAATCTTTAAAACCTGTGTGCAATAGATTTAAATATTTTATTTAAAACCTGCAAAGACAGCTCTTATAGATTACTCCACTCTGCGGGACAATCTTGTTGCTGAGTAAATGGGGGGAAAAAATCTATTACAATACTGCAGGCTTTACTACATTAACATTTTCTTCTTCTTTTAACCTATAATTGGAAAACAAATTATACTCATCTGACGCTATTCTTCCGCCGTTTGAGAAAGCGTTGATTTTATGCTCAAAGACAGAATCAATTACATCTGAATGGTCTTTGAAAGGTTATAAATCCTTTTCATTTGTTAATGGTCCACAATATTCCATTTCCTTGGCTTTGTTTCTTGTCTTTCTCCCACCTTAGTCAAAATACAGCTTTCTGTAGGTTTTTAATGGATGAAAATCAGTCTTGCAATTTAGACAATCAACCACGGGCCAAGATTTGTTCCCAACATAAATTGAGCACAAGTATTCCATCTGCAAAGCAGCAGCTCTGTAAGTGTGAGGGTGGGGATGGGCTCTGGAGCGCTCCACATTATGTTATCGTAGGTTAATCAGTGGAGCCACTTAAAAGCATAGCTTTTAAAGGAGCCTAAAAACTACTGAACATTTGTCACATGCCAAACAAAGATATAAGCTAGTCATAAAAGGAAGCCATTTGAAGTTAATTCCTGGTAATAAAATAAACGTTCAGGGCTCTAACTAATAAAACTCAAGTACAACATGTTAATGGAATAAACTGTTACATTCTCTGGGTAACTAACCAAATACAGATCAGAAGGTAAGAAAATACTGGCACCCTCAAATATAACTTAAATGAATTTTTTAAAGCAAAGTTTGCATTTAGGTTTTAACTGTCTCCATAATAAAAAGTTCTCTTTAACCACAGACTTTTGATTGTCTAATATTTACTATTAGACTATGAGAATTAGATGTTACATATACGTTCTAACAAATTACAGTTATGAAGGTAGCTTAGCTAAGGAAAGTAAGAAATTAAGAAGAGAAAAAAACTAATATACTCAAAACAATATTGAGCTTAGTTTACAAATTTTGTACTAAAAATCTCAAAATTTTTGTCTTTTGTGACCATTTATTGAGAGAAATGCTGTAAATTAATGGGGAAGGAGTTTATAAAGTACCTCATCAACTTTAATACTGCAAAACAAGAGGCTTCAGGACACAGAAATAGGAGCTGGAGTGCTGTTACCAAGTAGGGAGAAAAGGTACCTTAATGGAAGATGAATCTGCATATGCCTTGCCTCATGGCATTGTTACTACAGTGGAGGTTTTGAAGTGTTGTAACTGCTCCTCTATATTAAAGATAGCCATAGGACATTGCTATAGTGCTTCATGGCCATATTGCTGCATTTTACAAATTATTTGGCATTTTGCCTGTTCAGTTAATCTTAGAAATTAGCTTACAAGTCATGCACCTATTTCACTGTGACTATTCTTGTAGGTTACAATCATGACTGTTTTAATGGGGAAGAAAGCTTACTCTGTTAAAGCTTTGGATTTAGCTTCTGTAATGCTAAGCATGGGTTGAGGTAGCATATGAATAGTAGGACTTTAGACATCTATAGAACCCCACAGATACCATTAGCTAATATGGCCAAGGAACCAACATAGACACGAGATTTGTAACACTGATTTACAACAACATTCTGACAATATATATATATATATATATATACACACACACACACACACACACACACACTTGATCTAATATTTTAAATGTTAAATTAGAATTATACTTCTAATTTAATCCCAAATAGGGTTTGTCCAGAACATAGTAGTCACTAGTATGAATATTTCATGCAGCGTTGAAAATGCTTCAAGAAATGTGTGACCTAGACCAATCAGTTAAAAAATAGGAAGAGGAGATTGTTTTCTCTAGCAAAGGATACTTGAATATGTATGAATGTTTTGTGCAATTAGAACTGCAGACACAATACAAAGAGAAGATATAACACAAAGCATATTGTATAGAAAAAAAATCAACAAATGCTATAACTGGATGAGAAAGAAAATGAAATCTTGTGTAGTCTAAAAATAATCAAAGAGCAGTAAACGTCCTTTTGGGTAACGCTTCAGAGCAAAGAATGGATACTGTATTGCTAGAGCAATAATGAAATCAAACACTTGTATATTGCAACAAGCGACACTGTCTGACAGCTGAGGGAATACTATAAAAGTTGTCTGGTGTGCATATTCACATTCCTTCCAGGATGAAATGTCACACGGACAGGCCAAATATAAGAGAAACATTCTGTAAACTTTGTGTTTCTTCTACTGCCCTAGAGACGTAAAATCAGAGCTCGTTTTCATAAGCTGGGTGCTAAAACATATTTCTTAATCAAGTTTTTATTTCTGGTATATTTTCTACTCTGTAAATTGCCAATAAATGCTATTTTTGCTTAAACAGAATACAGCTTTGATTTTTATAACCGGATCTAGAATTCTTCTAGAGAAGTGTTATGGAAGGACTGGTAGGTACTGTTCTGGGGTCAGGAGGAAGGCCAAATGATCCAAAGGCACAAAGCATTATTATGGATTCATGATCTCATCCTATTGGGAAAGAATAGGCCATACTGTTTAATGTGGGACACAGGCAGATGTATACATTTAGGGGGAGGTTTTTAAGGACACAAATGGGAGTATGGCACCCATCTCCCCTTACACACATACGTACACAGAACAAAAAACATACATCTACATTTCCTGCTATAAGCATGATCCGTCAGGGTTTATCACATATACGAAGAATGGGCAGGGTGTCAGTCGGACGTTCAACGACTGGAGGACCATTTCTGGAAGAAACGTTAGATGGGGAAAAGGCTAGGCTTTGTTTTGCGATCGACCAATCATAACACAGGAGGACATCTGAGACAGCTTGGGGCTGACAGCCAACAGCCAATGCAAGCAAAGCAGTGTCTACACAGACACTGCGTCGCCCAAGCTACATTGACAGGAAGTGCTACGCCGCTCGTGGAAGTGGAGTTATAATGTCGGTGTAGAGGGCCACTTACTTCGGCGGAAGCAGCATTGTATGCAGACACTCGCATAATTAGGTCGCTGTAAGCTGCCTTATGTTGACCTAACTCTGTAGTACAGACCAAGCCTGACTGTAAAAGATAAAACAGGGTCACAAGAGAATTTTTCAGCTCTGCTGTTTGAACTCTTACAGGCCCAGAGACTCTGAATTGAACCGAGAGCTCACCCAGGTTTATCCCTGGATTTGCCCTGAAAGACATTTCAAATTGACAGATCATTACAAATATGTCACTCTTGGGATTTGGATCACAACTCATTTGTGTGTATGTGTTTGCTCTCTGTAAATAATACTTCTTTTTCCTAGTTAATAAACCTTTAGCTAGTCTATTACAGGATTGCTACAGACGCTGTCTTTGGTGTAAGATCTGGGGTACCAACTGACCTGGGATAAGTGACTGGTCTCTTGGGACTGGGAGCAACCTGAATGTGGTGTGATTTTTGATGTAAGTGACCATTTATCACTAAGTCCAGCTTGCCTGGGTGGCAAGACAGACTGGAGAGTCTAAGGAGACTGTCTGACTCCAGGGTAAAACTGCTATAGTGATCTAGGAGTTCCCATTTGTTACTGGCTTGGTGAAATCTAATTATAGAACACACTACCAATTTGGGGTGTCAGTCCTGTTTCTGACAGTCTGCCCTGAGATAGGCACTCATGGTTGTGAGCCACTCCAGACAGCATGACAGAGATAAGGAAGGAATGTCTTGTTTTGTTTCTCATAGGGAGAATCTAATTGTTCCAAATGAGAGCTTTACATTGATATTTTACATTAATAACAGCATTTGTTTATAACAGTTTGCTCAAGTGTTTAGTTCAGTAGCATTCCTGCTGGTGTTTGGACATTTTTGCTTTAAAATATTGCAAGGGATATTGAGATTTCTTTATACTGACTAGCCTGGAACACTACAGGGAAAATTTTACTTATTTATAAACTTATAACCTCATTAAATTCAATGGAGCCGTAGGAATCTAAATGCGGGGGACAATTTGACTCTGTATCTGCTGCTTTATAAATAATATTCTAACCCACATTAAGATTTCACTTTCACATTAACAGAAGTCTTACTGAAAAAATAAGTTTTTCACCCTACAAAAGTAGTATAGGATTCACACTAATTTTTAGATGCTAACAGAATGCATGTTATGCTAATAACTTTGTATATTAGCAACTGTTGTAATATGACAGTACAGAACAAACATGTAAGCAACAAAATCAAACGGTACTTGCAAAGTTTCAATGTACCAGCCTACTAAAAATATTGTTAATCTGTGAATATTGAAATAATTAAGCAACTGAACACAATGGGCAGTATTTCTGGACTACTGCAGGCCTCTGGCTTACTGTGAACCAATACCCAAGTGATTTCTACTACTCAGGAAACATAACAACCCTTGAGAACACATTGGTAGTTGGAAACTTATTGCTATCGTGAAATGGGGGTTATAAACAAAGAAGGGACCATATAGCTGTATTTGTATCCCTACTGTCTATTGCAGTTAGAGCACTGATTAGTCACTCAGCAGTAGTCTAAACCTGTCCTCTATGAATGTGATTTCCTTTACTGACTGTATTTGTTCACCTCTGAAAGCAGTCAAACAACTCAAATTATGTCCTTCCAGATTAAGTCAGGTCTATGCCAGAAACTATAAATTTGGTCTTTACTGCCAACTTATGACATAATGAATGTTTGTTTGTTTTTAAAATAGAAGGTACTTAGAATATAAAACTAAATATGTTGAAAATAAACAACAATAAGCTGAATGGCTGCATGTTAAAATGCTAAGAGTTTAAACAAGCCCCTCCTAAAGATATCTGTGTTACAGTCTACGTTAGTGAGACATCAGAACATACGGCCGGAGTGCATCCAGACATGGTCAGGGGTTGGTATAAGTACACGAGGTCAAGGAATTAGGTAAGTCATGAGAAAGAACGGTTACCCACCCTACAATAAAACTGTGGTTCTTCCAAGTGCTGCAGGCAGCGCGGATCCTGCAGCAGGTGTGCACACGCCCTCGTGCACGCGATATCAGTGTCTTTTGAACAGCAGCGTGTGTCGTGGGTGCACATGGCCTGTGCCTCCTAGTGGGAGGGCAGGACTCTCCTTCAGCGCCCGCGCAGACTGCAGCCTTGGTTAGCTGAGGACTCAAAAGTGGGAAGAGAGGGCAGGTTGTGGGATCTACACTGACAACCACCTCTCGCAGAACTCATAGGGTAGGCGACGTTTTTTTCTTCCAGCATGTGTGAGCGTGGCTCTCCAAAGGGTCTCAGAGTTCCACCTGAAACAATCAGTTAAAAGAAAGGGGTAAGGCAGCTCCCAAAGGCGGTGGCAGCCTTAGCCAGCACTGCCATCAACCCCACTGCCCCTGTGAGGGCACAGGGTGTACGCTGGAGGACAGTGACTACAGGTGGCCTCTGGCATACCGGGGGCTTCTCCTGGGTCAGTATTTGGACGGTCAGCCCCAACAGTAAGGTGATGTCCTCTGGCTCTGCTTGGTTTATGTGGTTTCTGATGAGGAAGTCGGTATTCCGAAACACCCAAGACCGGCACAGCCCTTGAGTCTTTCAGCGAATGGAGAGCGTTGTCTGTTCTGCTGCTAAAGACCTTCCCATCCCTTCAAAGGGCAGATCCTCTCTGGGGGTTTGAACTGCCGTTGATATACTGGACGTTAGAACCCATGATCTTGCCTCATCGACAGACATGGGCACTGACCTCGCAGCTGTGTCGGACGATGGCCACGATTTTAGTGACCATTTGGCCCACCCATGATTTCTTTTAGCTTCTCTCTGTTCTCCTGTGGGATCTGAGACAAGAAGGGAGCGACCCTTACCTAAGTGAGGAAGTTATGTTTTGTAAACAAGGCCTGGTAGTTTGCAACCCGGCGCGGCAGTGAGGCAGAGGAGAATGCTTTGTGCCCAAAGAGGTCTTTACCCTTAGCTGTGCCCTTTGCAGACTTTGACTTCTCCTGCACTAATACCACCACTGGGGATCCTGGTTTTGAGTGGGCCTAGAAACGTTCAAAGCCCTTCACGACACCTGGTATCTCTCTTCCACTCATTTAGAGTCCAGGATCTCTGAAATATGGGACAGGAGATTTTGGAATGCCTTGAGTTCATCGGTGCTCAGCGTAGGGGCTGGTGTAACTGCCTTGTCAGGCAATGAGGCTGGGTCCTCAGGGGGAGACGGGGGTTGCGGCTGTCTCGCCACTATCTCCTGCTTGTGTGGAGCAATGGCCAGCTCCTGTGTGGGTGGCCTGGCTAACGATGCCCCTGGAGAACAGGGTCTCCTCCTTGTGCGGGATGTGCAAAAGGCAGTCTGCTCCAGGACACGTGCAGCGATGGTCCCCAATAAGACCAATATGGCCAAAGCAGCATACTGTGGGGTCCTGGCCTGGCCGATGTTGTGGCTGGCCCAGTGCAAATCTCACCTTATCTACTGAAGGGCCCTTGTTTAGAGCCCCGCAGTACTCTCCTGGGGGTCACCCTCTAAGGGTAGGGGAGAGGGACTCCCACTTGATGCCAGTGAGGAGGAGTAGGTCGGCAGGGTGAAGAGGAGCATGTCTCTGAAATGCTGGTGTCAGGGAGTGACACAGACTCAGTGCTCGTCCCCACTTTGGTGCAGAGGATGTCCCCTCCAGAGACCAATTCCTCCACAGACAGCTCCTTGGCACTGGGTTGGATTTGGCTCTCTTTTTTTGGAACAATCCCAGTGTTGACGGAGGGTCTCAGATGTTTTGTCTTTGGAGAAGTAGTGTTTTGTACCCTTCTTACTAGATGATTCTGCATGGTCTTTACATCGTCTGGCTTGGCCTCTCGGCATCAGCCTTTCCATCATGAGCATAGGTGCTGCACCTACTGCTGGGGCTTTGTTGATGACCCTTTGGCTGCTTTTTCCTCCCTGATCCCAGGATATGGTGTGTGTTCCAGGGAATGCAGGTGGAGGCTCATTCTAAGCTCTGCTTTTGTGCTTGCTGTTTCCTCTGGGTCCAAAGTGACTCACATGGATTGTTCTAGCAGGTGTAACTTGAGCGGAGTGTCCCTGGACGTGTGGGTCCCTGAGGACAAGGACAGGTATATGGTCCTTCCCAGGCAGGAGAAGCACTGGCTGTGCCTGTCAGCGAGGGGGATGAGTTCATCTCAAGATGGGCAGGAACCCCGATCGCTTAGACAGCCATGAGATGTGGCGGCCAGCACGAGGCCCCAAACCCGTTGTAAGGGCGTACTGGAGCGTTTCTGCTTCTTTGTTTTGGAAACATCCAATGTGCGGAAGAAAAGGGGTGAAGACAAAGTTTCTTGACCAAATTAGTGACAAAAAGGAACAAGTTTTGAAGCTCAGAAGAGAGTAGCAGGTTGCACATTCACCAGGTTCTTTCTCACAGCCACGGGCAGAAAGAGGGACCTGAGGGAGGGTCGCAGCCACCCTGCCCTTTATGTCCTTGCATGGAAACACGAGGAGCAAGGTGCACGCGTGACCCTGATGGACACTCCTATTCAAAAGACTCCAATCTCTCATGCATGAGGCACATCCAAATCTCAAAGAACAGCATCAATATGCCAGCTTAACACAGTTCAGGAGGTGGCTCAGGAGAGCACCCCCTAAGGGAGGAGACAGGGGAGCAAACAACTGGGATGACATGTTACCAGAGCACAAACCAAGTGGGTAAGGCGGGGAGAGTATATCAGCTACACTGGCTCTAAGGGTCTTTGCTGCTAATCATTTCCTGGCGGAAAATGGTCCTGAACTCCAGCCAGCACCAGAGCAGCACCCACACTCAGGTAGCATGGAGGAGACCCCGAGGAAGGTGGAGGGAGAGAAAATTGAGGTAGCTGGGGGAGACAAATTGGGTGCTGAGAGGAGGAAGGCGGGGATGATGGGAGGGAAATTGGACCAGGAAGAGAGGAGACCAAGGATTTAAATATATGATAGTGACATGACAATGGCTGGTAGTTTTAATGTACGGAATTGGCAACCAACAGCAGTTAAAATATAATGGCTGTATTTTTATGACGGCATTACATCAAAGAACAATTAACTTCTGTATGTATGTTTTTCCTTTGTCAAAGGAACATGAATGAGCTGGTAAATAATGCTTAGAAGTGCCAAGCCAGTTTTTAATTACCTTTGTTTTGCTTTTTCATCCGGATGGTTGTTCTTTTAAAAGTTGTTGTAATATCATGGTAAACTGAAAATAAAAATAATATTGTTACAGTATAATTCTCTAAGAATTATGCAATTCAACGAAATTACACAATATCAACATATACAGAGTCCAGAACTCTGATAAGGAAATTATAGCTTACTCTCTTTTAGGAATTTTAGCAGAAGGGCACATCTAGATAAAATTCTAAAACAAAATGACCTTTTTACAACAGCAAATATTACTGCAATATTACATAGACAGAATCAACAGTCACTTGCAAAATACAGAGTGTTAATAAGCAGGTTATGATCCCACCCTGCTTTGCACAGTGTTTATATATGGCGCAAACTTACCTCCTTCCTGGGATTTAGGTTTAGTGGTAACAAACAACTCCCCACCCCACCCAAAAAAACAAAACAAAACCCCCTGAAAAACCCTCAGCCTAAGATTTCTCCCCAAGCTTGGCTGTTCCTAGGGTTTCCCTGCAAGTTATCCACTGTCCCAAGTCCTTCGGTTGCTTTATTCCTGAGACACAATCCAAATCCCCTTAGTGCTTGGCTGGAGCTAGCTGGACACACAGGACCTAACCTCAGAGGATACATCTGCACTGCATTTTAAACCCTGTGGCAGCGAGTCTCAGAGCCTGGGTCGACAGACTCGGGCTCGCTGGGCTCATGCTATGGCACTGAACTCAGCTGTGAAGACAGTTGGCTTGGGCTGGAGCTCGGGTGCTGAAGCCCGGCGATGAAGGGTGGGTTTCAGAGCCTGAGCTGCACCATCTACACGGCAGACACGGGCTCCGAGACTCACCACCATGGTCTTAAAATGCAGTGTCAGCGTACCCAGAGCGACTCAGCACCTCTAGGGAGGGGGTTCTAGCACTTGGGCTGAAGATGGCTCAGCGGAAGAGCCCTGTGCTGCTCTGCAGGGCGCTGGAACTGCCAGCTGGTAACATGGCCCCAGACTACAGCTGTGGAATTATCACTGGCCTTGGAATAAGCTCCAAGGGGACCCCAGAGCTTTATTTTATCGACTTAAAAGGAGATGGTAAATTTAACAAAATCACTTCTGTCTGAAATTTTTTTTAATGATACCGGATACAAACAACACCCAAGATTACTACAACTGAAAGAGATTACTCCGTGTTTTCACGTTGTTTCCTTTGGACATTCTGCAGTGCTTGATGTATAGTCCTTACTCCTGCTCCCAAGGGCCTTTCACACAACATAATTCAGAGAAAAATATTTCTTACAAGTAAACCATAAAAAGAGTGGCAGGATGAGAGGGGGAAAGGAGTTTCAGCTGGATGCTTATATGCCCGACACGCCTCCCATTCTTATTAACTGGAGCATCTAATTCACCCTCCAAAACCCTACTACTCATCTCCACTTGTGACAGGGTGGTGCACAACTAGGGTTAAGGAACTAACACTGATGTCGGGTGCCAGATTAGTAAGTAGCTCCCATGTCCTAAAACTCTGGGTGTGACACCACTGCTGATCTTTTTCCATTCTATAGCAAGACCCTTTGTGAGGTCTGCAGAAGAGCGGCTGGCGGGGAGCTGCAGGGATCCCCGTCCCTTGCAGAGGCTAGGAGTTGTGGGGTATTCTGTGACTTCCGCGACCTACGTGACAAAATCGTAGCATTATGTATAATGCATTGTGTAATAATGATTTATTCTATAGAGCTGTATACTAATGTTTTTCACTGACTGTCTGGTATAAAGAGAGCAGTACACAGTACTAGAAGATACTACACACGTATTTAAGGTTAGAAAACATTTTATACGTCATTAAATTGCATTATTTGAGAAGCAACAATAGTGAAGCCTGTTTTGTGGGCAACCTGAGCTTTGGCTTTGTGTTTTTATTTGAATGTTCGACCATGCAACGTTCAAGTTCTCTTAATGTTGTTTTCTGTCTAGAATTCCTTGGGTCTTTTAAACAGAACATGAGGAAGAATCATACGTCGCTTCACACTAGAAGACTCTGAAACCTGCTTAGTGCAAAGCGATGGCCATAGTTCAGTGCTGTAATCTACCACGGTTTGCCTGGACAGCACCAGGACTCCTTCCTGCACACTCAGGAGCTCTGCTGGACACAGGATCTCTCCTAAGGTGGCAGGAGGTGTGCAGGAAGATTATTTTTCTTCATAGTAATGCCCAGAGCCCCCATCAGGATCAGGCCCACTGTGCTAGCATGCGACACACATATAGGAGGACACTCTGCCTGCTGTGGGGCTCATCTCCTGAGAACCTGAGTTACTCTGGAGCTACCAAAGGGCGTCAAATGCTGAACTCCTCCCGCCCTAATGCGCCAGCTGCCAACATTCCCTTTTCCAGAGGCCTGCAGGAAGAGACCGTGACTTGCTGGGGTGCTTAGGAAAAGTGAAGTGGTTTGAGAAGGGCACGGGGCCAGCAAGTCAGCTATAGGAAGCAGGTGGCTTATATAAGGTGCAGGCCCAGCAGAGGTCAAACTGTGCTCGCATAGATCTACACGAGCTGTAAACGCTATAAGAGTTTTAAAGAGTCTGAAAGTCTTGGCATCTCTTAGGTATTCGAGATTCAAATTTTAAACTTGGGGGGAAAAAAAAAATCTCCCAGTTTAGTGCATGGGGAAGAGCAACCCATATTATGAGACCAAGCCACGACTTCGCTTTGTTGATCTTCCTATAACTGTTGATTTGAGACTGAATGAAAATAAAGGGTAAACTGGATATTCATCCCAGATAATGGTGACTATTTCTGCACAGCAGTTGGCACGGAACTATCTGACGCGATCAATATGTCTAGCCAGAACAGTCTGGGGCTGAGATTGAAGAGAGCACACTGAAGGAATGAAACAACACAAGCAGAATTACAATGTAATACATTCAGGCAAGAAAAAGTTTAGTTATGATGTTTCCTTTTGTAACAGCTGGCTGCAGGTTGGTGTTTTTAACACCAGTTTGAAACTTTTAAAGGAGTCGTCTAAAAAAACCCTTCATACTTACTTGTGTGGTTTTGATATCGCTCTACATAGTGTAAATAGTGAATTGCTCTGTTCTTTGCCTAGAAAACAAACAAGCAAAATATTTCTTCTTACAATAATTGTTAAAGTTACTTTGACTGGAGTACCTCAAATCTGCAGCTGTTCATCCAAACAAAACTACACTCAGGAAAATGATAGTCACTTTTCGTCCACCTCGATGCCATACTGAATTTCAACAATTCTAATCAAACAAAATGTTTTCAACTAAGTGGATGCAGTCTCACATAGATTTATCTTCACTCAGTAACAGTGGTATCAAAGTTTGGTTATTTTATCATTACTGTTTGATGACAACTGAGCTGGGCGTTACAACATATGAGAAGGATTCCTGGAAACCACGTGTCATTCTAAAACCTAGGGAAGACTTGAGAAAGTCACTATGCTTCAGAGAAAAACAAAAAACCTATGCTGACTGGGGTGCCTGAGCATTAGAAGTCTTAAATTGTAACCTGAAACTCCACAGACAAGGGTATTTGTCCTAAAAAAAGAACAACAACAAAAACCCCTAACCAAAATAAAAACACACACAAAAAAGCAGTCAGAAGAAAAATTTTAAATTAGATTTTTTAATAAAGTTTTTTCCTTCTTTCAAAGATACTGCAACTCTGAAATGAAAGTAACTGGGAACAATGCATATAAAGTTACCAGAGCCATCCCTGCTCATGTATTTTTTCAAAATACAAGATGTCAATTGCAAGAGATAGTAGTATCCAATTTGGGACACCCATGAATAAGTGAACCAATTACTAAAATGAACAAACTATTTATTTTGTATCCAGGCAAAACTCTATTAATAGTGTGTACTAAACACTGATACTTACAAACATTTCTATATTTGATAACTACAATAGGTATGAAATATTTACATTTACTTTTAAAATTACATACTTTTCTTAAAGCTGTCATCTTGTCACTTGCTTTCCCCACTGCAAAACCTGAGAGACACAAGTAGATGTGTTATTAAAAACATATACACAATGTAAAAAGTACATACTTACTCCTCTTACAGGAGTTCAGCGAGAGCTATGTGATTAAACATGTCATTTCTACTACCCTAACCTCAGCACCTGTTATTTCCACTCCACTGAATTAGACACATGAAAGAAATGGACCAGAAAAAGACCCATAAAAATGTAACATTTACAACTATCTAACAACTGGATGCAGTACTGTTGTAACAATCAAAGTCAAACCAGGTTGGCCAAGGAAAGAAATTTCCCATATCCATTTGTTCCAACCAATCCCTCAAACCTTACTGTTGTGTCCAAGAGGGACCCCTCTGTTTAAAGAGCTTCAAGACACCTGCCAACTTTTTGGAGGTGGGGGAACAGAAAACAAAACAGGCATAATAGCTGCAATAGTAAAAAAAACAGTGGAACCAAAACCAAGAGGTAAGCGTGGCTAAATAGGTGATTGTACAGAGCCAAAGATGGGGAATATGAAAATCAAGTTTTACCAACAGAGAGAAACAGCAGCAAAGCACATAAACAAGTTAAGATAAGAAACACTGAACCTTCAATCTTACATTCTAGTACATACTGTTACTATAGCTAACACAGAAAAAAGTTAGTACAAGAACTTCACTGAATTCTGGGATCTAGTCATATTTTTATTAGTACTGTGGTACTGTCAATAGACAATACTTGTCCCAAAAAGCACAGAGTCAGCTTAAGAGAAGACAACTGAGCGTGACAGACAACAGGAGAGAGGATGAGGGTTATAGGCTATATTACAATTACGTAGGCTGACAACGTGCACAAGGGGTGGTTCCAAATCATGGATTTGGGATATTTTGGTTTTTGTTGTTGTTGTTTTGGCAGGTGATGGGGGTTGTAACCCTGCTCTAGGACCTGGCCCAACGCCCACTGAAGTCAGTGTGATCAGGCCCACCACTCACTTCTTGCATGAATCACAGCAAAGGCGGGTCTTGAGAGAGGATCTGAAGCAGGCTGTAGCATTGTGGACTCAGTTGGGAGGGGGTAGCACGGAAGAAAGCGTGGAGATAGGTATGGGAGAAGTGACTAATCAGATGGTCAAAGTTGGCCTCATTAACACAGAAAATCTTACTATCACTATCTGATTCCAGATGGCCTTAATTCTGTGCAGATGCCATGGATGCACCTTAATTCTGGCATTTCCTAACTTCTGAGTGCTGGACTTTGTTACCTTAATGTTCGTGTAATGTAGTTTTGTACATGTATATGAGACATACACACATGAAGGTTGCGAAGTCAAGGATTCAAAAGCTAGGAAATGCCAGAAACAATGGTGCTATGATAGGTATGCATCATGGAACCATCTTTAATTGAATGATCATATACTATGTTTATCATGGAATGGAAGGGCAAGAGCATGGAAGGCTGGTAGAATATTTCAACACGGGCAAAACTAAGTATTTTCCTTTAGCCTTGATCTCAGAAATGGCTGAAGCACTTTGGCTGTAATTTTCAAAAAAAATATTCGGCCACAGATAGACACCCTGCATGGAAAATCTCATCCTAAATGGTTAGAGTCTAGCCAAGTTATAAGCAATTGAAAATAGGGACTTATACTGGGACGTATCAGGCAACCTTAATAATAGGTGGTGCTACTTGCTCTGCCCATAATAAAATGAGACTATTTACTTCTGTGACGTGAACTCTTTGCGTATGTCTCCAAAACTGAACCGCTTTTATTGCAGCCATATAACAATACACTCATATGTAATGTCCTGTCCGCTGTCACCCTTACAATACACCCCGGGTTCCTACCTCTTGCTAGGTTTTACCAAAACCATTAGCTTGCATTTTCCAGGCTGAATCTCAGTTTAATTCCTCCCGTTTCTATTCTCTCCAAGTCCTTTTGGCATTCCAGTTACAGCCCAATGTACGTGCGTAACCATCCACAAATTGGGGGGGAAACATTTTTTTTTTTAAAGAAAACAACTGATAGCATTGTATTTTCAAGAATGCTTGTTAAATAAAGCTTGTCCTGCATGCAAAAGGTTAACTCTTTTATTATATAATTTAAAGAGAGTCAAGCCGATTCCCATGAAGCAGAACTGGCAAAGAATAAATAATCTCAGCGTAACAAAGGGCAGCTGTGCAGTTTGTTTGGAGATCTCATTATGACAAAACGCTAAGTCTGTCTAGTATTACTTTGTCCTCACAGTTTAGTCCAATGCTTCAACAAAAGTCTCACACAAACCCTGGCTACTGAAGTGAGCAGGCACTGTTAAATTTTTGTAACTGACCAGATGAAACAGAACCTTTAGAGATGAAACTTGCATTTTTTAGAAAGGATGTGTAGTTTTCTGGCTCAACTTTATATTTCCAGTGCACATTTATTGTCTGTTGGCATCTAAGTTTTAAAATACAAAGTGAAAAATACAAGTGTTTATAGGCCTAGCAGCCTTATGGAATGTTTTCCCTTTGTTTTACATTAAAAATGTGCTCTGATTTATTTTTCTCTTTGCGGGGGCAAAGCAAACAAGGTAAGAGGGCTTGTCTACATAAGAAGTTGAATAGTGGTATAGTTAAAGTAGTATAGCACCTTACTGCGCATATAAAAGGTGGACAAAGGTGCTTTATATCAGTATAGCTGTTCCCGTATGGGAAGGGGAATAAGAATAAACCCGGATAAGGCACTTCTATACGGGTATAACTGAATCCACACTATGAGTTGGATTGGTTTAACTCTATCAGTAAAAATCACACTCCTACATGACAATTATAGCAGTATAAAAACTGTGTGTTGACCAGGTGTCAGAGGTCAATTCTATTCATTAGGCAATGACATCATCAGCACAAAGGGGGTTTAAATGGGAATATTTCTTTAGTCATTTTTAATGATCAAAAAAAGGTTAGGAGAGGGTTTTTCATGATGCATGGTGACGGATTCCCGAGACACCCATTCACACTACATGAAGTGCTGGGCACATTGCCTTTGCCTACCCTATATAATTTTAGGAAGAGATTTGCTCTCTAGTCCAGCTGAAGTAGCAGGAGCTCAAGTGTAGACAAGTCTCTGGTGGATTTCAGCATTTTTTACCTTTATTAATTAGCCCGTCTCCTCAGTAAGTTCAATGCAGTGTTGAAGACATGAGAAACCATTGGAGCTTTGTCTACATTAGGGCTCGCATCAGTGCTAACACTGGTTCAGCTGAACTGGTTGCATATTTTCCCTAAAATTCCCTCATTTGCATATGGGCACACAGGGAGACTTAATACACTTCCCTTTTTGTTTGCAAAGACAAGGTACGTGTGATTGGGGCCTTGTCTGACTTAGATTGCTAATGTCTCCTTTGAAGAAGGAATCCTCGCCCTGACTTTAATGCAGCATTTCCCAACGTTTGAAAGCTGAGACCCACTCTGAGGAAAATTAAGCCAACCACTCCCCTCTAGCCAGCCTCTAGTCTTCCCTTCTTCTTGTATTGAGAAGCTTGTAAAAACTTGTCTTCAAATGCACCTGTCCACAGCCAATAATTATTAGACCCATCACAATCTGAGGTTTCTATTTTTTTCAGTTTGCTTTGTGCAACTGACAGTACTTTATCTACAGTTAGTTTCGTTGATGCCCTAATATATAGTAATTTTCTTCCATGTTGAAGAAACCGATATAAATATCTGCAGGGGAGAAGAAAAACAAAACTGGTAAAACCCTGAGCTGCTGATGTCAACGGAAGTCTTGCCATTGACTGCACTTAGGATGGAAGAATCCTATGCACTGCTACAGACTAGGGACCGAATGGCTAGGTAGCAGTTCTGCAGAAAAGGACCTAGGGGTCACAGTGGACGAGAAGCTGGATATGAGTCAACAGTGTGCTCTTGTTGCCAAGAAGGCTAATGGCATTTTGGGCTGTATAAGTAGGGGCATTGCCAGCAGATCGAGGGACGTGATCGTTCCCCTTTATGCGACATTGGTGAGGCCTCATCTGGAGTACTGTGTCCAGTTTTGGGCCCCACACTACAAGAAGGATGTGGAAATATTGGAAAGAGTCCAGCGGAGGGCAACAAAAATGATTAGGGGGCTGGAGCACATGACTTATGAGGAGAGGCTGAGGGAACTGGGATTGTTTAGTCTCCAGAAGAGAAGAATGAGGGGGGATTTGATAGCTGCTTTCAACTACCTGAGGGGGGGGTTCCAAAGAGGATGGAGCTCGGCTGTTCTCAGTGGTGGCAGATGACAGAACAAGGAGCAATGGTCTCAAGTTGCAGTGGGGGAGGTCTAGGTTGGATATTAGGAAACACTATTTCACTAGGAGGGTGGTGAAGCACTGGCATGCTTTACCTAGGGAGGTGGTGGAGTCTCCTTCCTTGGAGGTTTTTAAGGCCCGGCTTGACAAAGCCCTGGCTGGGATGATTTAGTTGGGAATTGGTCCTGCTTTGAGCAGGGGGTTGGACTAGATGACCTCCTGAGGTCCCTTCCAACCCTGATATTCTATGATTCTATGATTCAGGGTTTCATCAAAGTATTTTATTTTTCATTAACATTCCTGGATGTACTATTTAAAGAGAACTCCATCAGAAACTGGATTTTTTTTTTAAAAGAGTAAATTTCTATAAAGTAACAAAGTTTAGTGTGAGCAAGAAGGTAGCATAGAAAATGTTACAGACTTATCCTACAATAAAGTAAATGTAGACTTATCCTATAATAAAGTAAATCAAGCATTAAATTTCAGCTGGAAGAAATAATACTTTGGACAGATTATACTGAGGTACAGGGTGAGAAAAACAAAAAGAAATAACCTTCTATCCAGTTGCCTAACTGGGGAAAAAACTCGTAAGGGTACAGGAATCAGTCCTACCACCCTGTCATACACTGGTTACAGCAAGTGTGGCATGTACTAGAGAAGGTAAAACCTATTTTCAGAACATGGAAATTGCCATAAGTTTGGTCCCCCTTTCTTAATGGCTTTAATTGTTCTAATGAACACTCCAAACCACTCAACGTCATAAAGCTTTGGAGGTTCTTTTTAATCATAAATAATGTGATGCCCCAAAGCAAAAAGGAACAGCATGAAAAGGAAATCACATACTCCATTTTGATCTGCCAGTGATATTGCCTTTGTCACTGAGGAATTAAATAAGAGTGGCTGTTATAACTGACTATTATACTCTAATCTTATTAGTATATTACTTTGTTTTGTGTAAAAGAAAATAGAAGTGTCCTTGATGGGCATTTTTTTCATAATCATCACTGATTGTACATTTCCATTGTAAACCTTGATTCTACTGTTCTTTCTCTTGGTATATTGATATGTATGTTAATATTCCACCCCCAAAATGAATTTGTTGTTTAAAAACAATCAGATTAATAAAACATCCCTTTGAACAACATGCTTCCCACAGCCCTACCCCAGCATCATTCACTTGGCACCTTTCAAATGCATTATAATTACACCTACCTGCAGCCCCATTTCCATTTCCAACAACCACTAGGGCACTAACTGATCTTCTTCTGCCTTCCTTTGCTGTCATATTAAATACATGTTTCACCTGACGGAAAAAACCAAAGCAGTTTGCTATGAGGCACTTTGTCTTCTTAAAAAAAAAAAATTAGTCACTTTACTAAAAAGACAGATTTGTAAGAGAAGACCTCAGACACATACTACATTTTTGTGAATGAATATTATATGGAATGGGAACTGACTTTAAAGATTTAAACCTGCTAAAAATTCTGTGACTGTATTAACTAGTGCACAACAACATAAAATAAGCATTACAGTGTGGCTTCACTAAAGCAAAAGGAACATTTTCTGTGATCTCCTCTGTACTGTTTAGTTACATAATAAATGAACATCCTGTATTACGATCAGCTTCGCACTTAATTTCAAGCATCCTGTTTAAGAAATATCACAGCAAAGAAAGAAAATGAATGAAAATGTAAAAAGACATTAACGTCTTGCTTCCCACCTCAAACTGACACATGTTCGAAGCTCTCTCATAGAAACTGCTCAAGGCAGGTTATTGCTTTATACCATTTGAAGACTGGGATCCCAAATTACTTACTGAGGCAGTGGCAGCTAATCTGATTTCCAGGGGTAAAGATACTAATACAAACTCTACACATACTTCCAAGTACAGTGAAAATATCACTGATTTCGGAAGAATTGGACACAAAAATCCACAGTACTGCAATGGAACCCACTTCCTGGCTCTGCCAGACTCCCTCTTGCAATTACTTCACGTCTGCGCCCAAGTTCCCATCTGTAAAATGGGGTAATAGTTCCTTTCTCCCACCCTTTGCTACTTGAGGTTTTTTTAAATCACCTACTGGTATTTCCTGATTTAGTACCTCAATATTACCATATTGCATGGAGAGAGAGTTTTTTTTGCCATTCATTTCCCAGGATAGGCTTTCCTTGTTCTTTTGAAAAAAGGGGGGGGGAAGAGATACCCTGTACGAGGGTACACTTTCTGGAAACACCAATACGATTCCTTTACAGTATAGCACCAACAGCTGAATTACAGTTTATACAAGCATATTTCAAGAAGCACAATCCTTTTAATAATTGTATTAGTGTCTCAAGAAGTCAGTCTCATAGCACCACATTTGGGGGAGGATTTTCAAAAAGCACCCTGCGTTGGCCTCATTCTGTTCCCCCTGACGTACAAAGGAAAACTCCCATTGGCTTCAAAGGGAACAGCCCAAGAGTGAGACCCTCTGAAATCCCCTTGGTTTTCATTACAGTAATCATGTTAAATTCAAGATGCACACATTCTAGAGATGCATCATCTTTACATACTCTAAGCTTTACTAACAGCTTGTTACAAGTTAGTAGTTTTTCCCTTGACTTATATTTGCCAGGAATGGCCTGATCAGCAAAGACCCTTGAAAGAAAGACAGAAAGACAGAAAGACAGACACCATGCAGGCAATTTGATATAGGAAAGAAACCCTGTAATAATATGGAACAACAGAAAACAAGCTGAAGTAGAATGAAAGGTGCACCTCAGCCCCTCCTACTCTCTCTCTCTCCCTGTGTGTCACATGATAGCCTATTCTCCTGTGGGCTGTAATACTTCTGTCTAATTCTGGTTGTTGGGTTTAGTGAGTGGGTGCTGGATGGTGTTGGAGACTTGTGACATACAGGAGGTGATTTGGTGTTCCCTTAAATGCTATGATTCTGACTATGAAAGCTGCTCTTCATGCTGTATCTAAAATATACGTTTGCTCTGCATGCAATTGTGTGTATGCTTACACCACATTCTTAACATGTGCGTGCACATACAAAGGTGGATATGCATAGGCTCAAAAAGCTGGGATTACAAGCATCTATGAAGACCTTGTTTTTCTCCCTTATCCAGGAGGTGGCAACCACAACACATGGAATGGGCTCCTTAAGAAGAACAATTTCGAAAACTGTACTTGTCAGTTGTTTCTGAGCAGCTCTGAAGGAAAATGTGTTCAGTCACCCATCAGAATCAGAGCTATCACATCTCTCTTCAAACTCTGTAAAGGCCTTTCAAGCTTGGTAATGTGAACAGACAGCCATGACGGTTAGAACATCAGTGTCCTTAGATTCTATCTATCTTTCTCCCTTTGCCTTATTAAATCAAAGAACACATCCCTTTTCTGGAACACAGTCCACAGTATTCCCCTCCCTACTTAGGAATTAGACTATGCAGCTGAAAGCACATCATTATAAAACAATGGAATTAATTAATACAGAATTAACAGCTTGTCACTTTTATAAACAGCACAGCTCAAAAAAGCGACTGAAATCAAGTCACAATTACCCAATTATTAGACCTTGATTCAACTCAGTTTTAATGCTAACCTTTAAAATCTGTACACTGATATACTGTCAACCTTAGTCACAGTGTATGTATCTTGAATTGATTCTCCTCACTTCATTCATTATTCAGTGCTAACACATTTAAATTCAGCTTTCTCTGGAGAAATGAAAACAACAGAGCACCTCTTTGAAAAACCAAACCAAACCACATAAAATATTTATTTATAAACAGGAAGGAATAGCAACCGTTTCAAAGGAGGAATAATGGCAGTACAAATCAGGATGCTATAGCCTAAAGAGAAGCTGCAGAAGTAACTCGTGCTCTTATTTGGGTCTTGTCCCTAGACCCATCCATAGAATAAACTTCTGACCCAAGTGTGGTGGTGTTTTCAACTCAGGCTAGTTGGCCTGACTGGTAATATAGGATAAAGCCCAAGTGCTGCTTTCACTCAGGTAACCCATGCACTTTGCAGTGAGGATGCAGGCTAAGCTACTCGAATGCTGACAGTCCTCCAATGCCTTCCTACAATTCCCCGTGTGTGCCCAGGACAGACAAACTCTCCCACAATTCACTCGGAAAGAATCAGAGGGTCTCAGCTCACTGCAGCACTAAGAACTATATGATGTGTCCACACAAGTCCTAGAGACCCACATGAGTAAGTGCAGCACCAGAGTGGACCCAGTAACTCGAGTGTGGCTCGCTCACACCTGAGCTGGGATAACCCAAGTGTTGATCATCTGGGTTACCGCTGCAATGAAGGCATATCCATAGAAGTAATATCAGAAATTGTTTTTGTTTATTTTCATAGGAGAATCTGTAAGTCAGAACCACATTCCAGGCTACCAAACTGTAAATTACTTCATAGTTTAATGTTCCACTCGCAATATATCAAACATCCCAAGCCAACGATTTATAGGCTGGGAGGCTGAATGATGAAGGTAGGAAGATTTGTTTATAAAAATACAAATTGCAATTGGCATTAGAAAAACCCTACTTTACAGACAGACCAAATTCTAACCCTCAAACTATCTGAAAAAGCTTAGTTTATGGCTGTGACCTCTCATTCTCTTATTGGTAACATTTCGGGTGCTGTTCTCAAAGGTGGTTTAAAAAAAACAAACATAGGAAATGCTTTTCATTGTATGACTGACGGACATTGTCAACATTATCCAGAGAAAAGACGACTTGCCATTTATTCTGAAGACAATGCCAAAGCTATGATATTTGAAAAGCAAGTTTGAGCCAACATCTCATCTGAAGTGAATTATTACTCAAGAAATTTCATGTGTACCTTATAATTTTTCAGTCAAAAATGTCAAACATCGCAGACACTGCAATTTCATGCCACATTTCACTTTTGCAATATTTTTCTTTCATTGTGCCATTTGTAAAAGCATTGTCTAGAAAACCTTAACATTCAGTGACTTACGAAAAAGTTAAAATCTGTGATTCTATGCATTAATAATGAAATAGTTAATAAGAAGTTTCATTTTTGCCAGAAAAAAATCCTGTTGTGGGAGGAGCAGTAATAAAATTAGTTAAAAACCCCACCTAGTCTACCAGAGAGATTATTTAAAAACCGAAAACATGCATTTTAAACACATGCTAATTATTGCTAGGTGGCTCAAGGTTAATTGAAACAATGACCTTTAAACACTAACTTACATCACAGTAACAATCTTTAATAGCATAACGAAAATATATTTCTACTTAGAAGATGCAGACATGAATGATTAGAACAATGCAGGATGCAGGTTTTGTTAGCAATGTTATGCAGATTAGAGCAGTGTTGCTCAACGAGCAGTCTGTGGACTGGCGCCGGTCCCGGAGGTCTCCCTGACACAGTTTAGGAAGGCAGCAAGCCAGTCCCTAGCATCAAAAAGGTTGAGAAATACTGGATTAAAGCATGCTGACATTGACTGTATTTTCATGTTGCATCCTCAGACTACTCAGCTTTGTGTTTCAAGCTAGTCCAAAAAACTACAGGAATTATGCATAAGGGTCTCATGTGGCAGTTTTCTTCAAATTTCCCACTGCTGTACTACCACCAGTGAAGCACCACTGGTGTTGACATGCTGCCAGTGATGCTGAGCAGGGGACATGCTGGTTAAAATACTGGTGTTTGGCCACTGTTGCTTCCACCAGTGGAACTGAACCATTGATAGTGAAAGTGTGGGAAATTGGGAACTTTTAGTGTGCGCCAACAGGGTCCACAGTGGCCAGTTTGTGTACAACATGCTAGCATGCACTAGAATTTACAGCCTTGCTAGTGCAAACTAATGTAGACAAGCCCTAACTTATGTCACTCCAAACTCCATATACAGACTGTAACACTTGCATGTTTGCTTTCTACCATATACTGGGTTGGCTTCTTGCTTCGAGTGTATTATTGTTAATATCCTTGTGTTGCTTCCTGTGTACTTTATTTTCCTGTATAATATTAGGTATTTTCTGTGTACCAAACTGCTTATTCAAACGCATACCTCCCTGTAACTAACCCACTGAAACATACGCCAGTGGTTAGAAAAGAAACAGCATTGTGCTTTGCTGAAACCTTCAGATTTGTGTCTCACTGAAAAGGATATTACATGTGTAGAAAGATTCATAGATTCATAGATTCTAGGACTGGAAGGGACCTCGAGAGG
>NW_020664626.1:651792-677520 GCF_002925995.2 Terrapene triunguis | reverse complement strand
CTAAGGTGAACAAGTTTTCTCCCTCCTCCTTATGACACCCTTTTAGAAAGAATCCAACATTTCGGAGGGGTTGCATTATTGATCTAGGACCCAGCTAAAAGGTGGCCAGACCTATACAAAATTCCTCAACTGAACTGACAATGATCAAAGAGAAGCAACGAAAACTCAAAAATCTGAAAACAAGAGTAAATGACCAGAAGGCAGAGAGTTTCTACAAATGGCAGAGGCAGCTTCAGTGTCAAGCAAAACAACCGGTCTGACTCTGGTTCCTTCTAATGCTTCCCTTTGCCTGTGTGCAAGAGTCAAAAGAACTCTGACTTCACCTTACAAGCTTTGACGCCACCCTGATTTATTTCATGCATACTAGGTCTCGCTTTCTAATTCTGACCCTGCTAAACTGCAAGGCACTGCAGTACTGCAAAACACTGTTATGCATTGCATTTACTAAGTGGCCACACGGTTCACTGAAGGCCCCATGTTGTGAGGAAAGAAAATGAGTTAATTTTATTACAGATGACAAAAGAAAAGAGCTCTTGCATTTACAGGTGTAACAATAGCACATGTAATCTCTGTCAAACACAACTGTAGCTATTAATCCTCATTGGCTCAAAACTGAAGTAATAAGCACCACTGTCACTTTTGGCTTTTTTTGAACCTGCCAGCCTAGGATCTCAAAGCATTCAGCAAACAACGAAGTGAGCCTGACAACATCTCTGTGAAACTGGAAGTATTACTGGCAGATGGGGAAAGTGAGGTACAGGGAGCGAGTTTAAGTCACTAGCTCAAAATCACACAGGAGGGCCAGGACTAGAAATCACATCTTGCAACAACACCCAGTCCTACCCTTTACTACTCAGAGTCGGCCAGTATTTCTTTGTGACGATCTCTGAGACGGCTCACTGGAAACCTCAGCACGTTTGTATCTTAATTCACATTTAGGGAAAAGTTAAGCCAGCTTTTTCTTTTGCTAAATGGCACTACCTCCAAATATTACTACTCTCTTTCAGTAGCTAAACACAGCTAGTGTTCACAGTAGGGTAACATTTTGTTGTTGTTGTTCACAAAACATTGGTAAGGCTGCATCTTTGTTCATAAAAAGGTTCTCGCAAAGCAGTATATTTAACTTCCAGAGAACTGCTGACAAAAGCATGGCAAATGCAGGATAAAATTAAACAGCCTTGCGGGTTAGCTTTCACCCCGTCCTTTCACCCTGGCAGCAGCAGCACAGGATAATACGAATGACAAAAACAGAAAATGCATACAAATGAAGCACTAGGTATGCCATCTATTTAAAGTATGAATACTAACAAGACTTGTTTATTTCAAAACCCAGGCTCCTTACCATATAAATGATGGGACTCAATTATCTACTTCAGTTTATAGCTGGCCTTGGATACCAACAATCTTTGCTGCTGATGACAGATCTCTTAAACGACCCACCATTCTTACTGTTATCAGCTGAAATTCATAATACTCTATTAAAACCACACAGCCTCCTGCTGCTCCTAAAACATTTTTTCATGTTCAAATGAAGCAGATATAAACAGACTTTAACTGCTATAGTACTGTATGGTGCAATGGCTAGTTTTATAATTTAATCTAATAGCTATACCTTGACTGTAAAAAACAAAACAAAACAAACAAACAAAAAACCCCATCTAACAGAACATACACGGAAGGCCCCAACATTACCTAAAACCTTCTCTGTAGTATCCAAACTGGCAATCAACTGAAACATGGAACTGTAAGAGCAAAAGCCACTTGCAACAGTACACCATGAAGCTAAACAAAAGCAAAGAACTCTCGGGTGCTGTTAGAATATTTTAGTTTTAACTACATACTGCAACGGAGGTGTGACTAAATTAAAATAAATTCTATTTTGACACACTTGTTAGAAAATAAACTTAGAAATCCACAAACTTCCACCCACAGTTTTAAGAAAAATGTATCTCATGGTTTTTAAGAATTTTGTGCTTTGCCGATCCCCAGGATATTCATGAACTGAAGAGCCATATGAGAAGGCGTGGTCTATTTCGTTGCTACAGAGGAGCTCCACCTGGGTGGTGACGGACCAGCGAGGAAAGTGAGATGATGCTTCTCCCCCTCCCGGGCAATGCTGAGAAAAGTGTTCCTGACTTGGTAGCAGGTGCTTCCATGCCATACAGAAGTCAGTAAAGGGTTCAGCTGTGCGAGCACAAAGGGGAGGATGCTTCCTTGTGCCCTCTTCATTTTGGCTCATGGGTAACTGCCCAACTCTGGGGACAGAAAGGACATTTCCTACCAGGTATTGTTTTGGTTTTTTTTAAACCAGCCTGTCAGGGTGGCTCCTCTTAGTTGGGTTTCGACCTGTCTAAGGGATCCTGGGTTACCTGCAGGGAAATTAGGGCTCAGCAGAGTGAGGATATGTTGTTCACGGTTTCATTACTTTCTGCTAAAGTATAAAAGAGTGGGGCTACGGGCACGGAAAGCTGAGGAGCGAGACAGCATGTCACCACCGTGGAGAGCCCCAGTGCCTGAGCTCCTCTTACGTAAGGGTTGTGCAATCACACACAGGTGAACAGAGTCAGAAAGTGAGATACTGCTAGCGTTGAGACTGATCTTCATCTACTAGCTAAAGCCTTTTAGACCACACATTCATATTATTTTCTCTCAAAGCATTAGTGCTCTCGGAGGCAATCCTAATCAACTGCCATAAAATAAATAAAATAAATTAATGGAGATATCCTATCTCCTAGAACTGGAAGGGACCTTGAAAGGTCATGGAGTCCAGCCCCCTGCCTTCACTAGCAGGACCAAGTACTGATTTTGCCCCAGATCCCTAAGTGGTCCCCTCAAGGATTGAACTCACAACCCTGGGTTTAGCAGGCCAATGCTCAAACCACTGAGCTATCCCTCCCCCCCCACGTGTCATGTAAATTTATTCTCAGGAATGAAGTCCGCTTATTTCAGGCAACCATGTAGGAGAAAGAATTGCCTTCACAAAGGAATAGATGACATGGAAGTGTTACGTCAAAGGGAACTTCTGCTCATCCCCCTTCCTTTGGGGGAAAACAGATGGAACTTAACTTCTAGCAATTATAACCCAGAAAAACAAGTCTAAAATCTGCACCGAGTGGTGTAAAATATGACTTAACGTGCAGAATGACTACATCTGGCATATGATTTATTGATTATACCACACTCTACGATGAATCCTCAGTTAGTTTACTCACAACAGCAAAGATGAAATATCTTCAGAAAACAGCAATTCAGCAAAACTTCACAAGGGCTATGTGAATTAAAACTCAGTGAAGCAACACTCTTTGGACACACATCATCTATCTAAATAAAGCAAAAAACTATTTTGTGTAACCCAACAAAACATCACAACACTTTAATCAATCAAGATATTTCATGTAAGTCATATAGGCTATCTGGCAATCTGTGGAGACTAAACATTTTCGAACTTTTATACATACATAGGCTTATTTTTTTCTTAGTGAAGAAAGAGGAATGGAACAATTCTAGTGTTATTTCACCACCCAGCAGTAAAGAGTTTGTCAATGCATCCATGATAGAGCTCCCTGTCTAGAGTTGGGAACACAGCTACTGAAGCTCACTTCAGGTGAAAATCAATTCTAAAATGTTTCCAACTCTGGAGTTATTCATTTTTAAATTTCCTCCTTTGAAACAGAGAAGGAAGAAGCGTGGTCTAGTGGCTTATTACTATAGTGCCTACGAGCCCTGGTCACGGACCAGGACCACACCACGCTAGGTGCTGAACAAACAGAACAAAACAATAGTCCCTGTTCCCAAAGAGCTTACAATTTAACTAGAAGAAAGACAGATGGACAGAGTAGGGAATACAAGTAAACAATATCAAGTCAGGATTCTTAGGTTCTATTCCCATACTCTGCCACATACTTCCTGTGTGACTACAGAACAGTCACCCACATTTTCAAAAGTGGGCTCTGATTTTGGATGTCCAACTTGAGACAACTTCGGCTGGCTTTTCAGATGTGCAGAACATTTATAACTCCAACTGAAGTCAAAGAGAACTGTGGATTCTAAGCATGTCTGAAAATGCAGCGCCCAGGTCCCCCAGGAGACCTCACACAAGAACAGACGAACAGTCTAATAGCCGGGGTAGCTGATGGCAATAATACAGACAGCCAGTCACTTTCCCATTGGATGATCCTCTCAGCAAGGGCAGGAGGAGAAAATTAAGTCCAAAGAGCAGTGACCAATTTATCAGAGGAGGACAGGGACCATCGGATGGCTGCTCAGGAGTACAGCTGTCATAACAGCTTCAGTTAACTGCACATTTGGGTGAAGAAGGGGTTGGTGAACCAGTGTACGCAGTCTGGGGAAGTGCTTTTGTCCCTTTCTTTGTAGAGAGCTAAAGCAGGCTGTAAAGTTGCTTGAAATAACATTTTAAATGGGACTGTTATAATTGTACATCATTTTCAGATTAATGAACAATGTTCTGTCAGTGTGTTAACTCAGACGTAATTTCCAGTGTGCCATCCCCTCCCCCTTTCAATCACACAAGACATTTTTGTTAGTTGCCAAGGTGGTTCTAAAATGCTATTTCAATATTAGCAAAAAATCTCAGTTCCCCCCCACTCTGTCCACCCAATGTATTTCAATGGAGTCAAAGAGAGAGCTTCCTATTTTCACCTCAAATCTTCCTCTCTTTAGTTTTCAAATGCTGATGAATATGGGTTCTGAATTCAACATTTCTGTATGGAAAAATAGATCACAAGATGTGCCACTACCATTTCAACCAAGAGGCAATGGGCTACAGATTTAGAGGAGGTGACACAAATGGACAAGACAGGGAGGCAAGAGACAGCTAAAAATAATCAGACAGAAAATTGCCTCTTGCATCCACAGATGATATCCCTGGTACAACAACAAGTATTTGAACTTCTGCTTCCACGTTGTTTTTTTAAACCACTAGATAAAATACAAGTAACTTTTAGAAGTCTATGTGAAAGTATTGTTGTTAAAAGACATTTTGTATTCCCAGTCTCGGTGGTTCTCAACCAGGGGTACGCATACCCCATGGGATACGCACAGGTCTTCCATGTGGTACATCAACTCATCTAGACATTTACCTTGTTTTACAACAGGCTACATAAGAACAACTAGGAAAGTCAGTACAAACTGAAATTTCATACAGACAATGACTTGTTTATACTGCTCTATATACTATACACTGAAAGGTAAGTACAATATTTATATTCCAATTGATTTATTTTATAATTATATGGTAAAAATGAGAAAGCAAGCCATTTTTCAGTAACAGTGTGGTGTGACACTTGTATTTTTATGTCTGATTTTGTAAGCAAGTAATTTTTAAATGAGGTGAACTTGGGGGTACACAAGACAAATCAGCCTCCTGAAAGGGGTACAGAAGTCTGGAAACATTGAGAGCCACTGACCTATCTTACAGTAGCTATTCCTCATTTCAATGAGACCGTAATGGGGCCATATAATTCATGCATCCTGTCTCTTACCCCTAAACTGTGCAGGAAGCATGAGGATTATTGCAGGGCTGGTGCTGTGGTAAGCCCTGAAGAGCTGGCAAAAGGGACAGGGTCAGGAGCAAGTCTCACTTGGGTCCTCCACCCAACACACTACGTACCTTTTGAGGGTGTGTCAGGATTGGGGGAGGGTGTCCTCCTTCCCTTCCTAACTGACAGGTGTTTGGTGGCCAATATTTGCCTTCTCTCCCAGCTGACTTCTATAGGTAAATTCCCCTAAGAGCTTTTCCAATAGATGAACAGTCTGAAGGCTGCATCATCCAACGTATTGGGTTTATTTATAAACTCACTTGTCAGCCTGCTGAAGCTGCTGTTTGTTTTTAGAGAGACTTGCGTGAACTAAGAGAGGTGGCCCGAGAATCGGGAAGCGAATATGGCTCCAGGCATAAAGACAGCATTGAAAAGTGCACAGAAGAGACATGAAAAGAAAAGAACAGAGCATTGAGAACAGCGTCCTATCTGCCAGTGTATAGCATTTCAGGACATATGGTGGAAGCTCCCAAAGAAAGCATTCTGCACGGAGGTCTACTATCTACATGACTGTGGGGCTGACTTATATGTTCAAACTCCACACTAACCATTTACGCGTCTTTTCTGCGTTACATGGGTTAACATGTACAGGCTTGCACATTTACTACCCATACGAACTTTTTTCTTGATAGTGGATGCAGCTGAATCAATGTGTTATCCTAAATAGCTGTATGTTGTGAAATGCATGCACTCCTAGGAAGTTTAACCTGGCATTGGGTCACCTGCCTTTTTCTTTAAAGACAGTGTTAAGAGAAAAACAAAAAAGGCATTACAGTGGGCAATCAGCTTCTGATACTGCAAAACTGTTTATTGTACTACCATTTTTAGGAACAGGTTAGACACCGGTCAGAGATCGTATACTGCCTGAGCGCGGGGGCTGGACTGGACGATGACCTCTCGAGGGCCCTTCTTAGCCCTCTGTTTCTACGATTCTATTAAAACAATGGTGCTCATAGGAAATAACTTATGCACCAGTGTAAACACTCATTTGATTTACTGGGGTGGTCCCATGACAGGTACAGAGTCTGCTGAATCGCAGCTTTTATTTAAAAAATATTAATAGTGTTTCGGTCCTAATGGTTGTGAAGATGACTTCTCAGTGTGAATGGAGTTTACACCAATGCGGTGTTGTCATCAGACTCAGCAAACACCCTGAAGCAACAAACTGTGTGAGGCACTCCGTTACCCTGTTCATCTCCCTGGGATATTAACTGTAAAGCCTACTGTGGACATTTAACTATTTCACTGCTGATCATATTAGCATATAGAATAAGGGAAGAGTGCAGGAGGGAAGCGGGAGCTGCTGCTTGGGGGAAAGTGTTGAGAGAAGAAGACAGACAGGGAGGAGGAAGGGAAGAGAAACAAAGGGCAGAAACACAGTGATGGTCCTAAAAGCAAGCCTTGTTTACCCCTGAATGTGACAAGACACTTAAATAAGTGAAAGTTTAGTTACTATATAATCAGAATACTACTACTTCCCAGGTCTTATAGATCTCAAAGTGATATACAAAGAAGATCAGAATCATCATCATTTACAGATGGGAAAACTGAGGCACAGAGCAGGTACGTGACTTGCCGAAGCAAGCCAGTGGCACAGCCTGGACTAGAACCCAGGTATAAGAGCCATATTCCACACTTGATCTTTGTGAAAATCTCCCAAAGTCTTCAAAGAGAACTGCTGTGGATTAAGGGGTGTGTAATGTCCTAAGCTTATCCCCCAGCACTCAGATCATGATTAGAAATGGAGTTAGAAATCTACTGAATTTAATAATGAACCTGCTGGATACTTATTGAGTGGGAATGTTCTTGTAACAAAAACTATGATAGCTCTGGGAGAGACACAAGCTTTTCATTGGGCCTATAGTCTAAGAGGCCGATGCACAACTCTGTAGTTAGAAAATATCTCAGCCGCAGAAATTCATATGTAGTTTATTGGCCAGAAGTCACTGACAAGCACCATCCCGCCGCAGTGTGTTCAGGACTATCGCTGGAAGATGCATCAAGAGAACCCTTAGCTGCAGCCTGTAGCCAGCTTTCCAGAATGACATGCGATCATAAAATATTAGATACATTCTTGGTACTTATCACTATATTATTCATATTATTTATATGCCAAAGCTATGCTAGTCACATTCTGCAGGGCCCATCCAGCGCCAAGAACCTTCCTCGCTGCAAGCTCTGCACAGCCTTCTGCAGCTGCCTGAGGCCACCTGCTTTTCAACAGCAGCATCAGAGACTCTGCTGAGACCCCTTCACCCTATACGGAAATCACACTCAGTCCTGGGAATGAGTGTCCCTCCAGCCCTGGTCCAAACGGGGGAAAGCTATTCACGTGGGGAAGGAAGCACTCAGTTATAGGGAACCCGTCAGCAGCAGTGGATTACTATTTTATGGAGAGGGGATGGTACTAAAGACTCTGCTCTTCCTTCCCAGGTAAATTTGTCAATTACATTGATCTGATCTGTCTTCCCATTGGGGTCCACATTGGAGATCTGCACTATGCCTACTGCAGGTGCTCCAGGAGCTGGGTGCATTGGGGAACTGGAGTACAGGCCTTCTGGCAGGCAAGGAATTGTTCTATGGATTCGTTTTCCTCTAAGTATGTGTGCCAGTCCCAGCTGCAGGACAGAAAGGCGGCTTTCTATAGGGCGTTCCACAGTGCCAGAGTCTGCAGCTGCCCAATGGTGGGTGCGTCTTAAAAAGCTGCATATTATATTTATATTTTGGATCAGGTCATTAGATTAAATTCTTCCGAAAAAACACACTGTGTGAAATTTGTAATCACATACAGAATTCTAATGAGGTGAAGAGAACTTACTTGCAATTAAAAATCAAAGATTTATG
Organism: Terrapene triunguis; assembly: GCF_002925995.2. Taxonomy (NCBI): domain Eukaryota; kingdom Metazoa; phylum Chordata; order Testudines; family Emydidae; genus Terrapene; species Terrapene triunguis. The sequence goes on along the minus strand of NW_020664626.1, from coordinate 669,118 downwards.
CATGGGCACAAATCCTGTTACAGGCCAGTCAGCTCCATTGTACTTCAGAGTCTGTCAATTTTCATTATGCACCTCTGTTCTGAGGTGTTTATAATTGATGTGTAAACATCAGTTAGCTTGGAATTGAAGCAACTTTGTTAAGAAGCACTTTTACCTGTTTTTAAAATAACACATGAAAGTTTGTTTTAAAGTGGCAGTGAAAAGATTATGCTCTTGAAATTATGCAGCATTTTAAAATACAAGATTTCAGAGGCCATTATGATGGTTTATGCCTTTGGAGTACCTTTTCCTCTCCCAATTTCCTGCTGGAAACTCCCTCGGAAGAATTCTCTTCAGAGCTGTCTGGTCCCACTGTGCAGCCCCATAAAAGGGTCACGGGCATGGTTTACTGCTTTGAAAAGCTGCTAGAACCTGCCATTTCATGTGGCCCCAATGGCAGGATCACTGGTCTACAGTAAGCTGCCACAATCAGCACATAATTGACCTTCCCTCCTTACTTACCCATGAAGGAGAAGCAGGACTATTTTTAAAGGAATAAAAATGGGCCGTGATTGTCACAAGCGACGAGTGATTCTGTGAGCCGAATTTTTGGGTGCCCAACTTGAGACACCTTAAAGAGGACGAATTTCAGAGGCAGGTGGCTCAGGCCCTCTCAAGGGGTCTGAGACACTAAGGGCATAGCTGTCCAAGAACTACTGAGCTCTGATGGAGATCCAAGCCACTGCCCCAGCCTCAGCCTCACTGCAGTCAGGGGAGAAAGGGGGAGCATGCTAATAGAGGGCAAAACATTTTTGGCATTCAAACAGTTGCTATCCGTTCTGAAGGACACAATATTGCATGTGAACTGGTGGCAAATGAGTCACAGACATCGACTTTGTTCTGTATCTAAGGATATCACTAAATACTGCCTATGCAATGTCATTGTTTCCATAGCAACTAAAGCATTTCAAATGGAACAGAGAGAGACTAATATAAGACAAATGGGGGGCATAAACATGATAGGTGATGGCATGGTGTTGTGTGGTGTTAAGTGTTAATGTCCACTACTTTTGGATGAATTGCATAATTCATTAATAACTTCACCACTGATAAATAACGAGGTCATTCCAGACCTGTGCAATAAAAACTTTATACCTCCCCACCACAAAGTCTCCATTTTTGTAATATTTTGTTTTCAAATTGAAATTAAGTTTTAAATCGTTTAAAATCACTTTCTCCTACCAGCTCCCTAAAACCATGGCTGGTGAGGAACTTGGATGGATAACCCTTAGCCTAAAGTTTTGCCATCAGTTAAGAGAATATTTCGATAGCAATCTGGGTTTAGTAACCAATACCACTTCTCACTACCTCCTCACTTTGTACACAAGGATTACAAAGAATTTTGCAAATGTGAACTAATTAAGCCTTACAACAACCAACAATATTTTCCATAGAAATACACACACAAAGAAAAGAAAAGAAACAATCTAACAAATGTACATATTTCATGCAACTTATTTTTGAGAACCATATTGAAAATAGCTTTTAAGGCCCTTCAAGCTGAATTCTTGGACATAGGTCATAATTGCAGATAGCACATGTAATTTTCCTCGTCTGTAACGTTCTCCATCCACACAACATTTCAGATGCGAGAATCATTGCTCTATAGAATATGATGTAGTGCAGAAGGCTCAATAAGTGTTTTACACTTTCTGTAGTTCCCTGATCCCCAACATTAGAAACAAGAACAGTAATACAGTCTATCTTCCTCACCAGTGTTAAAATGCTGTGGCATGAACTCAATAAGGATTATACATGAGTTTTTGCGCACACAGGCTTTTGGATCACTTTATTTTTATAAAGTAATCTGAACTCGGGTGCCACGCTAACATTCACTATGATGGGGGGAGGGATAGCTCAGTGGTTTGAGCATTGGCCTGCTAAACCCAGGGTTGTGAGCTCAATCCTTGAGGGGACCACTTAGGGATCTGGGGCAAAATCAGTACTTGGTCCTGGCAGGGGGCTGGACTCGATGACCTTTCAAGGTCCCTTCCAGTTCTAGGAGATAGGTATATCTCCATATATTTTAATGTAACTGCTCTTAAAAAAATTCCAAAGATATAGAAAAAAGCAACCAATCATGAAGTTGAAGAAGATTCAGAATAATTCCAAAATATTTCACCATGACTAAAGACTGAGAGGTAGGTCTGAGGGAATCTACGGTGTCAAGACTGAACTAGATATTGGGAACTACAGACAGTGTTGTAGCTTGCTTATCAAGAGGACATAAAAAGACCAGTGGAAGTAAATATAGTTAGGCGTTAACATCTTTTCCTCAACAATTTAAAAGGTACTAAAATTTTATCCAATTAGAGAATATATGCTGACAAAAGAGCATCTCTATTATTAAGGTTGAAGGCTAACCTTCCATTATCAGCCTTAGGATTGTGGTTACCAACACCACCTTAAATCAACCTGAAATTTCACAGGCTTGAGTTTATGCCAGGTTAGAGTTTTCCCTAGAAGGTCTGAGGCACATCAGGTAAGGCATTTGGGAGATTAAAAAACAACAACAAAACTTCCTGGCTTTTCTGGTTTTAAAAAGAGGGAGGGGACCGACCATGCACACCTCTTATAACTGACTTGTCTTTTTGCTTCTGCTTCTTCATAAATGGAGCTATAGTATTTGCCAGGGGTTCTCAAACTTCACTGCATCACAACCCACTTCTGACGACAAAGTTACTACATGACCTGGGAGGATAGGGGATGAGGGAGGGAGCTCAAGCCCTGCTGCCCCATGTGGGGGTGGAGATCGGGCTTCAGCTTCAGCCCTGGGTCCCAGTAAGTCTAATGCAGGCCCCGGCGACGCCATTAAAATACTTTGGGGTCCTGAGCCACAATTTGAGAACCGCTGGTATTTGCTATATGGAGCTTTGTTTTGTAGTAGGAGAGAACAGGGGACATGAGGAAGTCTCTTCAACCAACCTGCTTTAGCTTAAGGAAGAACTATGCACAAGCTTTATCTTCAAACATTTGTCTTTTCAATGTCATACAAAGCTGCCTCTGAATTAGATACTATCTGTATAGCACAGAAGATCAAACATCAGTTAAAAGAACGGCAGATTTTATTGTGCATCTGAAATAGAACATTGTTTCATATTTTCCTCAGTCAGTCTACCTTCCATCACAATAAAGCTGATTGATCAGAGGCCAATAATTAAAGTGTAGGATTTAAACGTAATTATTTTATATTTAAAAATATAAGTCCTTGAAGATTTTTGCAACACTTACCTCAATTACCCTGGAGTCAAAGTCTTCGTAAGTTTCTGTTGGGAGAAAAGAAACAAATATGTACTTCATTTATTTGCTCCTAATTATCAATACAGCACTAGGGCGACCTGTGATGACAGGTGATATAATATTACAAAGGGACAAAGCTTCTTATACAAATTAATTTCTAATCCCTGCAGCATGTAGACTCTGGGCATGGCTTGCAATTTATATACACGAAACTAAAGTCCACGGCTTGTTTTCTTTACAGTGATCTGCAAAGATATTTTTAAATGATCAAATTCATTTAGAAATGTATGCTCCCTAAATGCAAAATAAGATGGGCATTTGGCACATTTATAGAGTAATAACAACAAGGAGTCCTTGTGGCACCTTAGAGACTAACACATTTATTTGGGCATAAGCTTTCATGAGCTAGAACCCACTTCATCAGATGCACCTTTAGTTTTCCATTTCAGGGTACACAAAGTTTAGGTTTGTTGTGGATTCCTGGCCTCTGCCCTTTGGGAAGCCCAGCATGCATCATGCTGATAACACATTTGCCATGCCACCTCACTGAAACAAGCCTATCAAGACAAGATCAGTCCTGGGAGGTTTTGCTGTTTGCTTACAATACAACATAATTCTGTAAGTTTCTTAATATTCTTATTTTATTTCCCATTGGGTAGGATAAAATATCAAGTTTTGGAACCATGCACTATTGTTAAAAATAACATGGAACTTGCCTTGTTAGCAAGGTTGTGTAGTACGATGTCAGAAGCAAAGCACACACTGGGGTATCTTACAGAGCAGACGAGGGGGATGCATAGTGAGTCTAGACTTCATGGAGTTACAGTATAAATGGAACAGAGGTGTTATAAACGTACTAACAACTTATCTCATTTGAATTATTTGGGGCACTCAGCACATATTTCTACACTGAGGAGACCCACTTCCTCCTGCAGAGCATGGAAGCGCTATAGTTGCACAAGACATCAGTACAGAATTAGTTTTGACTGAAGTCGCTGGTGCATTGGAACTATGATGATAACTAACTACAATACTGCGATGTATTTCAACTTCAAATGTCAGCATTACATTTTTTTGTAAAAAATGGAAAGTTCTCGTCTTTAATTAGTTTGAAAATTTAAAATTAGAGAGTTGTGAAAAAAAAATTGTGACATTTACTTAAATGGAACAAACATGTTCCCCACCCCACCATACTTGTAACAACTCAATAGTTAAACAGACCTGGTTCAAACCACTTACCTTTTTCTTCACCCCTTCCCCTGAAACATCTGGGCTCAGACTAAGCTTGGAAAATGCCAGATCAAATGGCAAACTTGTAAGTTATTATAACTTTAACTTCTATAATTAACAACAGATCTCTCTCCAAAACAATAATTTGTTTTACACTAATGCCTTGAGGCTCCAACCAAAACCAGGATCCATTGTGGAACTAAGAGATGGTCCCTGCCACAAAGATCTTATAAATCAAAATAGCCAAGACAGAGTGGAAGAAGGAAGTAGAATTATCTCCTTTGTAGAGATGGGGAAAAGCGGTTACTTACCTTCCCGTAACTGTTGTTCTTCAAGATGTGCTGGATATATGTCCATTCCACTGTAGGTGTGCGTGCACCCCATGCATGGGTGTTGGGCTAATGGACGCTGCTTGTTAAAATCTCTGGATCTGGGCGCACGCGTATCCCACGTTTGGAATTCACATAGGGACCAGCGCTTGAAGAATTTTATTTTCTTCAGGAATTTGTTCAGATCTAAACTAGGCCTGAGACCCCCTTTTGCTTTGGTGATCAGGAAGTAGTGGGAATAGAAGCCTTTTCCCCTGAGGGAAAATGGAACTTCCTCTATGGTCCCTGCCTGAAGAAAAGAGTGGACCCCTGTTGAAGGGCAATCTCGTGACAGTGGTCCCTGAAGAGGGATGGGGAAAGGGGGCGGGATAGAAATGAAGTGGATGGCATGCCCCCATTCCACCGTGTTTGAGACCTACCAATCTGATGTTATGTGGCCCCACCACTTAGGAAATGAGATAAGCAATTGGTAAATAAACAATGGGGAGCAGATGGAACTAAGGTGGCTGGTACACTCACTGTCCTTGAGTATCCCATCAAAATGCCTGTTTGGAAGGGGGTGGGTGGATGGTATGAGCCCACTGATGCTGAAGAGGGCCATGGGGGGCACCTCCTATAATCCCTTTCCATTTTTCTTGGTGGATTTTGGGATCAGGGAGCAAAACTCTGGTGTCTGAATGGCTGCTGTGGAAGAAATTGCTTCCCCGCCCCCCCGTCACTGGAGTATAGATTCAAAGGGATTTGAGTGTCGGTCACCCTGGAATCTCTGAGGCTATGAATCCTGTCATCCATTTTCTCTGAAAACAGACAGGGGCCTTCAAAAGGGAGGTCTTGGATCGTGTGTTGGACCTCTAGGGAAAACTCAGTTGACTGCAACCATAAATGCCTTCTCATATCCAAACTATCATCCAAAACTGTTTTGGAGGGCAGTTCTGGCAACCAGTTTACCCTCCTCACTCATCGCTGCAAACTCTTGTCTACACTCCTCGGGTAACTTGTCTTTGAACTTCTTAACGTTCTCCCAGAAAGTGAAGTCATGGCGACTCAGGGGTGCCTGCTGGTTTGCAATCCTGAGTTGCAGCTTCCTGAAGAATAAAGCTTGCAACCAAACAGATCCAGCCTCTTTGAGCCTTTGCTTTTTGGCATGGAAGCTCGATGTCCCTGCCTTTCCTGCTCATTGGCAGCTGCCACCACAGGAGAGCCTGGGGAGTGGGTGGTGAGAGTAAAAATGTTCATACCCCTTAGAGGGGACAAAGCACCTCCTCTGGGCTCATTTGGCTGCAGGGGACAGGGGGGAGGGTGCCTCCCAAAGAGCCATGACTGGCTCCAGGATGGTTTCATTAACTCGTAGAGCCACCCTAGCCAGGGTCATCGATATCAGGATGTCCATCAACTGGTGAGACCTTTCGGACACTTCTTTTGCCTGAATGCCAAGTACAGAGGCTATTTTTTAAAAGCTGTTGATGGGCTCTGTGGTCCTCTGACACGGTGAGTAATTTGAGGGCCCAACAGCCTCAGCTGATGATAAAGACGAGGAGGCAGCAGGCATCTGACGTGGTTGCTGGTCCGCAGCATGCAGTGGAGAGGCGGCCTGCGTGAGTTCCAGCTGCTCGGAACCCGTCTCAGTAGCAGATATGGGAGAACAGTGCTCTTGGTGCCCGGATCCAGTCTCTGCACCGGGGTCTGGAGGGTAGTGCGTTTGGTGCCCGTGTCTCCAGTGCACCAGGAGCATTGAGGGCAGGACCTGGCTGGAGGGGGAATGCCCCATGGTGACCAGAATGGCCACTGGTATGGGCCTGGGACCCCTCCTTATCCAGGGCATTGACCTTTAGCTGGGGCCCAACGTTGGGTTTGCCATATGGCACCGTGGTGCCAATGACCCTGATGGGGGAGGGGGGGGGGGAGTGCTATGTCCTGGATGGGACAGAAATGACCTCACCTCTGAGCCTGAGGAGTCAGATGCCTCTGACAGAAGAGGGGCTGAGAGACAGCCTGAGCCCAGGGATGGCGGTAGCGGGGAAATAGAGGAGGCTTTCCTCTTGACAAGACAAGCTTGAGGGGAGGCTTGGGTAACCGTGCTGCAGGATCTCAGTGCAGTGAGCTATGAGCCCCAGGCATTGGCATGGGTTGCAGACCTTCTGCTGCCAATGATACCAGTACTGAGTGACTAAACACGTTTCTTGCAGCTGCATATGTGCCTGGGGTGGCTGGGTGCGGCACTGCCTGCTGGCTCTGTTAATGACCTTTACGGGAGACCTCAACAAACCTGACACAGGCCCCGAAGGTGGAGATCCCCCTTGGGAGGTGATGAGCGTTCCAGGGATGGCCTCTCTCACAAATGCTTTGTGGAGTGTCTGCCTCTGTCTTGCTTTGGTACTGACACAGAAGAACAAGAGGCAGAACCTGAGGAAGGTCCGAGTCTTTTCTTCGGTACCGAAGAATGGGACCGAGGAACTGCAAACATGTCTGGTGGGGTGCTCTGTACCAAAGCTGATGTAGTTGAGGCGTTTTCCCTGTGTGACGACTCTGACGGGGGTTGAAGTGCTGCTTCCACGATCAAGCCCTTAAGCCTCACCACTCTCTCGCTTTTTGGGCAGGGCTTGAAGTTTTTCCAGATGTGACGTTTGTCACTAATGTGGGATTCTCCCAAACATTTCAGGCAGGATGGATGCTGGTCACTGACTGGCACAGGCTTTGTGCAGATCCTGCAGAACTTAAACCCTGATGAGCAAGGCATCATTCCAGTACTGGTCCCAGTACCAAGAAAAAAGGGTCAAGAGAGACCAAAATCAGACACCTAACCCTAAAACTATCAAAATTGACTAAAACTAAGTATACCCAACAAGCTACTAAAGTACAGATATATAGAAAGCAGAGTGACGGAAGTACGTGAATCACTCAAGCCTGGATTCGCTCTGACAACCATCACTGGCATTAAGGAGGAACTGAGGTGGGTGGCTCCACTCTGACACCAGCCCGCAGTGGCGTATGGTAACAGAGGGTGCTCAAGCCACCTCAACAGATACTGCTGAGGAAAACAAGTCTCTGATGTCTGTGCCCGGGGTGTGCGCACACCTGCCGTGGCCCGACATGTGCAATCTCTGGAAGAAGTAGTGAGGCACAGAGCGGTTAAGTGACTTGCTCAAAGGCACTCAGTCTGGGGCAGAGCTGGAGACAGAACCCAGGTATCCTGAAATTCAGTACAGTGCCTTGACGACAAGACCAGCCTTCCTCTCTCAATTCAATCTGAAACTCTTGGGGCACCATTACTCAATTCTTGAGAGATCCAAACTCTGTACTCATTCCAGGACCAAAGTTACACACACTATTCTTCCGAGCTCTTCACTGCTGAAGAAGTGCTGGGGGAATAAACAATTGTGCACAGTATGTTCCAGTGATGATCCATTTGTGTATTTCATCATTTGCATGCATGAGCTGCCTACTTGCATAACTGTTACTCAGATGACTACCCTAAGTGAACTGAACATATATGCATTGATTGGAAGCGGTCATATTGCTAGAGGATGTAACAATTCTATAAATGGCTCCCTTCCATCATGTCTACACTATTCTCTAGTATTATTTTAGAATATTTTGAATGATATAATATTAGACAATCTACGATGATTCAAGCAAACAAGCACGCAACCATGAGACTTATTTGATACAGATTTCTATACAACTACAGGAAAAAGAGTCTTGCCACTTCAAATCAACCATAATATGTTAGTGCAATACTTTAAAGGGTATTCAATTTAAAGGGCTGCCTGAAAAATTTCTCTGTAAATCAGTCAAATGCAACTATAGCATCATTTTTCTGCCCTGTAGGAGTCAGGAAGCAATCTTTACAAAACTAAACATTTCACATAACATTCATGATTTAGTCTTTTCAGAATGGTGATAAGAAAACACTGGCCAGGTGTGTGCTACACCTGGGGCACCAAAAGGCATGATCCTTCTTTTCCCCATATAAATTATAGGAATAAATGTAAGCTTCCCCTCTGCAAGTTACTTTTGAAAACAGAATTCCATTTCAGAAATGTCTCATAAGGGACAAAAAGCAAATCCAAGAGCATGGCAGAATTTTGAGTATTCTGTACCATTACCCTCTGCTCCTGCTCATTTGGCTCATGAGAGCTAGGGCAGAAAGGATACAAACGAAGCTGAAATGCAGTCAGATCCTTTTGACTGGCCTGTGCTCTAACATCCACTTTGGGGAAAAGGAACAGTAAGCAAGTCTCTTTGGCACAGCCTTTGGCAAATGCCAAGATTCAAAATATATAAACTCTAACAAATTCTCTTGGTGATGGACCTTGCCAATAGGACTGGTCACATCTTTACCAAGGTTCCTGTTTCAGAACTTACTGAACACTAAATTAACTCTCTTATCTGACTATTTTAAACATTAATAATAATTTGTTTCTGGTTATGCCCACAACAAGCTGTACTCTTCCTAGCCATGAAAGACGCATGGTTCCTGCCATGAAGAGCTTACATTCTAAAGGAAAAGGAGTCAGTAGGCCTCTCATATGGCAGGTGAGAGAATTTTCAAATACCAACAACCCAAAAAACACACCGCTCTTAAACAAGCATTTGTGGAGCTAAGCTTCTATAGATGGCTGAATCAGACAGCACAGTGAACAAGATACATGGTTACCAACAGCAATTCTTGTCCTTAATGCATTGCCTCCACAGAGCCACACTGCACATACCTGGCTGCAGAACCTGTCTGAGCAGAACTTGGCAGTGCGGGCGAACACACGGCCCTCCATCCCTGCCTTCTATAGAAAGGTATAAATAACCCACCCCTCCTAACCTTCCCTCAGGAAAAGGCCTTGCTGACTGATTTATTTTCCCAGTTGAGTCATTTCACCACCTTACATGGCGGTATGAGAACGTATACATGGCCAAAACAGATGCTGTCCCAGCGATTAGCTGTGATGTTTGGATTAGGCTTGAAGTGACCATTCTGATAATCTAGGATGATCCGCACATCACAGGTCTGAGAATGTCACCCAAGGAGCCCTCCATCAAGCCTTGTGATTGAGCTAGAGTGTGTATTTTAGAAAGACGTCTAATCTTGACTTAAAGTCTTTGAGTAATGGAAGATCCACCATTACCTCGAAGGCAGTGGTGGGCAACTTGTAGATAAATCTGAACAGACAGAGAGGCATAACCTCACAAAACAGTGAGGTAATGGTTCCAGTTTCCATGGCTTTGGTGCAAATGCACCCTTGGAACATTATATGGCGTTCCATGCAGCATATTACTGGAAAGTATTGGCAAACTGGAGGGAGTTTATACAAAACAAAAACCCACAAACTGATTGGGGGAGCTGAAAGAAGTGACTTGAGAGAAGATTAGAAAACCTCAATATGCATAATTTGGGAAGGGTTCCGTGTATTCTGCAGCCATTAAATTTGCCACAGAATCCATCCCTTGCTGCAGAAATATGCTCCAGAAGCTAGACTTTAGTTTAGGAAAAGAAATTATGCTACTGGCTCTTATGGGTGTGAAGAAAACTTTGAAAACATCAATCAAGTTTAATAGGTGCAATTACATCTGAACCTGCAGAGAGCCTGAAACAATCCTGCAGAGAAATGTGAACTGTCTGGTAAATCTCAATGGAATATTACCAGAAAAACCTAAACATGACAATATAAATGTCAACGTTAACTGTTTCACAGACATTACTCTGCTGAGTGTTACTTGTTTTCATATTTAATTTGTTAAAAACTTTTTTGTTCTAAATGAAGCTGTTGTAGAATTTCTAGTTACCACAAAAGACTGTTGGAGAGACTCTAGGACAGTGGTGGGCAACCTGCAGCCTGCATGCGGCCCATCAGGATAATCTGCTAGCAGGCCGCGAGACATTTTGGGGACGTTGACCGTCCGCAGGCACGGACCCCCACAGCTCCCAGTGGCCGCAGTTCGCCGTTCCCGGCCAATGGGATCTGCGTGAAATGGCGGCCAGCACGTTCCTGTGTTCCGCCACCTTCCCCAGCTCCCATTGGCCGTGAACGGCAAACCGTGGCCACTGGGAGCTGCGGGGCGCCGTGCCTGCAGACAGTCAGTGTCCACAAAATGTTTCGCGCCTGCAATTAGCTTACCCTGATGGGCTGCATGTGGCCCGCAGGTTGCTCACCACTGATCTAGGACATGAAACAGAATTTAGCCTTACCTTGCCACCAACTGCACGGGGCCTTGAGTTTGGGTAAGAGGTTTAAATATGCAAGGTGATAGCCTTATACTTATCTCCTATAATTTGTATTTCTAATGTGACATTTTATTAGCTATTCTTTCCTTGCTTATGCTAACATGAAATCTTTATTTCTGTTACTAAGCTAATGGGAACACTACAAATATGGCTACATCTTGTACTCACGGCTGCTGAGGTAAGACATACAAAAAGTGTTTTCACATTTTAAGACTCACAAAAGTTTAACTGAGAAGCAGTCAACTAGTGCTGAGCATTAATGTAACAACTGTCAGTCCAGTTAAGATTACTAACTCTTTAGTTTAACTGCCTGGGTTTGTGTATAGAAATTCTTATAGTTCCTAACATAGAGGAGAATAATTATGAAGAAATTTAAAATGCTGAGAAAGTATGGATTCTTCTTCCCCTGCCTCTCTCTAAGAAGGTAATTATATTCACTCTTCTTACCTCCATTAGGACCTGGCTCAGGGGGTCCCAGACTGATGCCTCCCCAGGAATTTCCAGTCCAGCCTCTCTCTTTCTTCACCTTTGTTTTTCTTCTCTTCTCCCACTCATCCCTCCGCCGGATAATTTCAGCCTGCACCTTCTCCTGCTCCTCTTTGTCTCGTTGACCAATTGTCTGGACTACCCCACTTTTCAGCACAGGAGCATTGAGACCAGGCCAAAGGAAACCAGAACGTCCTTAAGAAAAGCAAAACATGAAAAGAGTTCCCTCGCATTTAATGCAAAATTAAAGATTAAAACTCAACAGTACATAAGGTGAATCTAATAAAATGGATGTTTTAATGTTCACTTATATTTCAACTGCTTTTCACAAGACAGAATTTGTATTAAAAACTGGAAATTGAGCTATGTGAAATGGAGCATCATTATCAAAATCACCTAAGAAAAAAGGAAAGAGAGAGAGAGCGCGCTCATCTCACGCTGTCGTAACTCCACAGAAATTAATGCCAATGTGCTAACTGCACTATTTATAAAAAGTATTACAAATAGGGTTGTCAGGCACCTGGTTTTTGACTAGAATGCCCTGCCCTGGCTCCACACAGCTCTTGGAAGCAGCCAGCATGTCTGGCTCTTAGGCGCAGGGGCGGCCATAGGGGTCCTGCGTGCTGCCCCTACCCCAAGCGCTGGCTCCGCAGCTCCCATTGGCTGGGAACAGTGGACAATGGGTGCTGCAGGGGCTGTGCCTGCGGGGGGCGGGCAGTAGACAGAGCCCACTGCCCCCTTCGCCTAGGAGCCAGACATGCTGGTCACTTCCAGGAGCTGCCTGAGGTAAGTGCCGCTGGGCCAGAGCCCGCATGCTGAACCCCCTCCCGCACCCCAACACCCTATCCCATCCGTGAGCCTCCTCCTGCACCCAAACTCCCACCCAGAGCCCACACCCCTCACCCCCTCCCGCAACTCAACCCCCTGCCCCAGCCCTGAGCCCTCTCCTGCACCCAAACTCCCTCCCGGAGCCCAAGCCCGCTCCTGTACCCCAAACCCCTCATCCCCAGACCCATCCTAGAGCCCACACCCCCAGCCAGAGCCCTCACCCCCTCCTGCACCCCAACCCCCTGCCCCAGCCTGGTGAAAGTGAGTGAGGGTGCGGGAGAACGAGCGATGGAGGGAGTGGGATATGGAGTGAGCGGGGGTGTGGCCTCAGAGAAGGGGCGGGGAAAGGGTGTTCAGTTTTGTGCAATTAGAAAGTTGGCAACCCTAATTACAAACCAAAAACACTATGAATAGTAAGAGCAACACATTTACCAGTCCTATGGTTATTTATGTATTTACCTTCACCAATGACCTGGCCTCTATTGAGATCCTTCCTGATCTTTTTCTTGGTTCGCTTTCCTCTTCCCTTCTTTGCTCCAGAACCGGTCTCTGCCAAAACCCCTTTCCACAGCTCATCAGCTGTCACTGTAATGAAATGGCTTTCGTAAGTATGGTATCAGAATAATTAATATTGGTAACATTACTGAACAAAATATTCAAGATGCTAACCCTTAGGTGATCCATTCTGGGAATGCATAACACCCCCCCCCCCCATTAATGCCCATTTAAGCAAGCATGTATTCTTCTGCCTGTATCCTTCTCTCTCGCCACTACTCTCTCTGCCCCCATCTCTTTTTGGCCCTGTGTGCATTGGGTCTCAAAACAAATTAATGGAAGGAACTCTGTTTAAACACTGTTCAAAACAACAATGGTTTCTAACATGGTTTGCATTGCCACTGCAGAGGAGGTGAAACCACATAAGTACTGTGGTAAGGAAGGTACCCAGGTGAGCACAGGGTTTAAAATCTATTTTGAATTTTGTTTTTAAATCAACACCGTTCCTAGACAGTGTAATGTTTTAATGGCCTTGGTAGCACAAGACAGGAACAAAACAAGATCATTCGCTACTAACTGACATTGGCAATAGCAGTAACTGCTCTCTGTGACACAGCGACCCATTGGTGCCAGCTGGCAAAGAGTTCACTGTTTTGTAACAGCAACTCCTAGCAGGCCTTACCAAATCACTACACCTAGCACACCACTTCCATGGTATTTATTCATAAACGATGTCATGTGACAGCTCTCACGAAAGCTTGTGGCACACTGATCCTCTCAATCATTGTGAGATATACGTACGGATGATATTTAAGGAGCTGTGAATGATGAGGCATGATTTCCCTTTACAAAAACCATGTTGACTCTTCCCCAACATATCATGTTCATCTATATGTCTGATCATTCTATTCTTTACTATAGTTTCAACCAATTTGCCTGTTACTGAAGTGAGGCTTACAGTAATTACCAGGATCATCTCTGCAGCCTTTTTGAAAAATTGGTGTCACCTTAGTTATCCTCCAGTCATCTGGTACAGAAGGTGATTTAAGTGATAGGTTACACATCACAGTTGTTAGTTCTGCAATTTTATATTTGAATTCCTTCACAACGCTTGGGTGAACACCACCTGGTCAAGGTGACGTAACACTGTTTAGTTTATCAATTTGTTCCTAAATCTCCTCTACTGACACCTAAAATCTGGGACATTCCTAAAATTTGTCACCTAAAAAGAATGGCTCAGGTATGGGAATCTCCCTCACATGCTCTGCAGTGAAGACTGATGCAAAGAATTAATTTAGCTTCTCTGCAACGGTCTTGTCTTCCTTGAGTATTTCTTTAGCACCGTGATTATCCAGTGGCCCCAATGACTGTTTGGCAGGCTTCCTGCTTCTGATGTACTTACACATATTTTTGCTGTTAGATTGTGTGTCTTTACTAGTTAGTCTTCAATTTTTTTGGCCTGCCTAATTACACTTTTATACTTGCCTTCCAGAGTTTATGCTCCTTTCATTATATCAGTTAATGCTTTCATACACTGATGAAATACAGGGTTCTCCCACCCTTTATATCCTTCCTTCCACCCCTCATTAAGGTGTGATGCTTTACAGAGCATCATCAAAGAACTGAACAAGACACATTCAGAAAAACAAATTAATTTCACAGCCTCCTGTATATCTTGTCTGGGCACATCTGCTGTGCCATAAGGCATGGGAAGTAACCATCTTCACGTTCAGACCAAGACCTGAAAACATGGCTTGCATGCATATTTACTAACTGAGGTTACTACGCTACCATTACATAAAGCTGAAACACAGGTCTTTTCTAAAAGTCAGGATTTGGGCTTTTTTTTCAAATTAAAACTCAAATGATGTGACGAAGATATTCACAACATGTTATAAAGCCAGTTTTTCTCCCAACTAGGCCAAAATCCAGTAAAGAAGATAATCAGGAATACAGTCAGACAATTGCTTCAACTCCTGAGAATGAATGAGCCTGACCATCAACAGTGACCTGGAAACATCTCTCAAATGCCTCAGCCCGCAAGAGACATCACTACTGTAAATTAAATCTCCTGTCTCAGGCTGGACCACATTCTGGGTTTCTCTCTTTAAAGTAGCAGTCTGAATACCAGCAATCAGAGGAAGAAAAATAGTTCAGTTGGACAGAAGCGACTTGTCTAAAAAGCAACACAAAATAACTGCTGAAGATCCCCAATCATGGAAAGAGATATCCTGCCTTATTCTCAATACGGGCTCACAGATCCCCAGACAATGGCACCAGTGAAGTTCTGCAATGCAGAAAGCAAGGGTGCAGCCAGCACAGAACGCCCATAACCTGCCATTGCCTTTATTCATACAATGTATTTGTAATGCCTGAGGATACACATGCATCTTCCTAACGATTTGTGGCTTATCTTTATTTTGTATTTATTTAAATTCAGTAAGATAAGGCTAGTATGTGCCGGCTTCAGTCTCCTACTGCTAAAATAGCTCCAGTTGCAAAGCCACGTGTTTTCACAAAAACGTTAACAGGATGCAATACATAGATATGGTATGCTATAAAGGTTATATTGCCACGGGCTGCAAAAGGTGCATTATTCGTTTGTGGTTTTGTGCAGGTCAAATTTTTTAATACCCCATCTTGTGACACCAGACTGTCCTTGGACCACAAGCCCAGCTGTACTTACTTTGGAGGGAGATGAAAATTAGAACACAAATTGGTAACACCCAAACATTTTCTAAGATTGCAGAAAAATTAACATCATCACAATTTTAAAGTCCAATCTCTCACAATCTACCAAGATTAAAGGCATATTTCTTAGCTCATTTGAAAAGGAAGAATCCCAGCTCCCCCAAAGCATAAACAAAGAAGAAAGATTAGTTGGGGATGTGGAGGGAACCACACATGTATCAATATTAGTATTTGTAAGAGAAGTAGTTAATTTCATAGAAAGATTAAATATTGTTTAATAGGTAGAATTTTTTCCACTTGAAAACAACTTTTGCTGAATACTGTCTGATGCCAAATCAGTCATGTAGCAGATTTTAACAGCAGGGACTCAAAGAAACTAATATTGTTGATACATTTTTAAAAAGGTTAGTGAACATGCCATGATAAATGTGTTTTATTCCAGAGTAGTAATGCTTGCTAGCACCATTATAGTTGGAAATTTATATTCTCTTTATAAACTCATCTTTATAGGGGTTCTATAACAAATGTTTATTTCTAGGCCAACCGTATCAGTTTCAGCTGAGAATACATTTTTATGGACACATTTACTCTAAGTGTACAAATATTTAAGTCATCACACACACAAAACCCCCTTACATTTTTTCATTTCAAATACTTTCCCCCATCCCCCCAAGCAAATAAAAGGGGATTCAAAAAAATTAAAATGTACAAGTCGTTAGCTGAAATATGACATCGTGTCTTTAGAGACAATGGGTTGCTTGGTTTGTAATGGGATATAGAATCTTTAGGTAACTGATACTGGTTTACTCTGGGTCCAGATGTATAATAACAAAGACAAGACAGAGCTTTTTCAAGGGCTGGCCCAAGACTGTGGAATGAACTCCCACAGGAATGAAAGACCTTCCCCTCTAAGTGCAAGGTGCATTTGTTTGACCTTGCAGTCTTTAAAAAACACATAGTATCATGTGTACACACACACACAATCCACTGTGCAACTTCTTCCGCCTAGGTAGAGGAGGAGAGAACACTATGATAGATGTTAGTCACATTGCTTAATGCACTAGTGAAAGGGGCTTGGATACTACAGTGCTAAGCATGGTATAAGAGCATATACAGAACAGAATTACCAGAGATTGTTCAGGGACCACAGTGAAACAAAGTGATGGACTCATTCTGCTTCCTAGTAGAATTGGTTTTCACAGTCCATCACCACAACTGGCAGCCTTGCTGACAGATTCAGAAAAGGTCATGTATTGCCAGAGTATGGAATGAGTAACTTACCAATCTACAGAGGTGGCCCTCTAGATCAGAGCTGAGGTTACAAATTGGAAAGAGTGGGGAAAGAGGACTGTATTTATGCTGAATGAGAAGAGGATTTCAGCCTCCAAAGTGGTCATGGCACCTAACAGGAACACTTAAATTCACAAATCTTTCTAAAACAATCTGCTGAGATTTAAATGTTAGCTAGTATACTTAACCTTTCTACCAATTACATTACATACCTGCTACTTACTATGCATGTGTGCAATTAATGAGACCATTATACTGCATTTAATTTTTAATATACACATTCTTTCTGACATAATTTAACTGCCCTCAAATCAATAATCTGCATTCAAGGAAGGTGTTGAATAGTCCCATTACTGATGCACAGATTGCAAGAGACTATTTCAATCAATGAGAACTGTTACAAACTCAGAGGGTCCTGTGGCACCTTTAAGACTGACAGAAGTATTGGGAGCATAAGCTTTTGTGGGTAAGAACCTCACTT
>NW_020664626.1:611055-641792 GCF_002925995.2 Terrapene triunguis | reverse complement strand
CCGGCCCCACTCAGCCCGCTGCCGGCCCGGGGTTCCGTCCATCCAGGCCGGCAGCGGGCTGAGCGGGGGCGGCGGCGGCCAGGATCCCGGCTGGCAGCAGAGTGCCACTAAAAATCAGTTTGCGTGCCGCCTTTGGCACGCATGCCGCAGGTTGCCGACCCCTGGGCTAGACTATGTCTTGTAATTATTATAAAAGCAAATTGTGTTCAAGTAATGATTTCCATTTGGTATCCAGATGGCACCAACAAGAAGGGTTACTATCTATGAACTCCAACGTATAAAGCACACAGATTTTGGCCCATAAGGAATATTTTTTAAAACTTTGTTGAGACAATTCTCTTTCTATTTCGAATAAACAGACTCAGTTTTGTACCTACAAGTTTACATTTTAGTAATGAGCGTGATAGCTACAGGCAACCTCTGACTCTGATTTTTACTGATGTCTAAGGGTATGAAAACAAATTGTTTCAAAGGATTACAAACATCCTCCTAAAGAGATTCTATCCATTGACAGGCAGGATGGTGGTAACCTAAGCTCAGAATCCACACAGCCAACCCACAGTACAGGAGGAACCAGAGACTGTTGAGTGCCTTGCACTGACCTACATCCCAGTAGCCACGATGGCTAGGTAAAGAACTATATACAGAGACTGCTGATCTAGAGTGGCTCAAATTTTGGGTGCCCAACACAAGATACTGAAAAGGGCCCTGCTTTCCGGAGGGCAGGGGTTCAGCACCTTCTGAAAATCAGACACTTCCAGAATGTCTCAAGCTGGACAAGCACAATCACTAGGCACATTTGAAAATCAGACCTAACTGCTTTCCAAGAGGAAAAGGCAAAACTTGGGACAACACACCACAGCTTTTTAAAATTATCTTATTATAAACCTCACTGAGATGTGCCAGTGGACAGGAAGAAAAACCCTAAATGCTGTATGATCAGAAAGGGATATCCAGCTGTCTGGATTTGGACTTCAAGCTGTCTAAGATAATTGCAATTCCTCTTTCTTAACTGGAATTACTATTTTTAAAGGTCAAGCTGGAGGTACAAATGTTCTTGCTACTAGGTAGTTAATGTTTTTAAAAATATGTGGTGAGAGAAGTAACCCTTTAATAGTGAGACAGAACAGCACTGACAGTCATTTTGGTTGACATTTCACTTGAAAAGTGTGTTTTATATAAAGTGTTCATATTTGCATTTTTAATATTATTTCTAATACACCTGAACTGCCAAAGGACTTGGGCGCTGTACAATGTTAAATGTACAAAGCACATCAGTTTGAATGTTGAAGGTGTTTTGATTAAGCTAATCAAGGAAGTCTTCTAAAGAGAAAGAGGCAAAAAGGTTTAGAGGGAGAGAACTACAGGATCAGCAGCCGTCTACTTTCTTTTCCAGAAACAACATTTTAGGGACATTTTAAAAGAGAGGAGAGATGGGTTAGGACGAATATGAAAGGAGAGGAAGTGTCAAGCCCTAAAGTTCACCACAGCAAGGCATGCTACTGAAAGCCCAATGATAGAAGTAGCAGCAAAAGCATCCCTAACATGCAGGCAACTCTCTGGAAGAGGCAAAAGGAGGCAGTCTGCAATGTACCCAGGGCCTACAGCATTAAGGGTCTTACAAACTGACAGGGCCAACTTAAAAACTCAACTCACCACTTTTTACAGAATCACCAGACTTCCGGCATCTCATGCGACACCCACACATGTAGCTACCCCTCATAGTTTATGCAGCCAGCTGGGCTGTAGGAATGACTGCAACTTTGGATGCTGGCTATCAGAGGCACCCAACAGCTTCTGTTTCATCTGATGCCTGAAGAAGTTCTATGCTTTAATTCTTGTGAATCAAGAGGAGATTATCCCTTACTCGATACTAATTAGTTTAATTATTTTTTTAAAAACGGTCAAAGTTCAGTTTGTCTAAGAACGTACAGAGTCAAACAATAAGCTGTCATAAAAGCAGTGGGTTTTTTTAATCCAGTCACTTAAAGACTGAAATAGCTGCTGGTGAAAAACTTTCTATCCTAGAAAACATCTATTCATGGATTTGTATGGAATCAATATGTAGGCAACTAAGAAAATATCTAATTCACAAAATAAGCACACTGTAATAGCTTGTTATGCTACATCTTTATCATATTAATTCACTTAAAACAGTTTAAAATAAATACATCATTTTACCAGCAGAAGTGTGTATAAATTAGAAGAATGGAGATAAGCCAATCAGTTACTTAAAACCCGATCCTGCAAACACCTGTGCAAGATTAACTTAATGCCCTGCGAGCAGTTCTGTTGGCTCCAGTGGAACTATTCAGTGTGTACAGTTAAGCACATGTGTAAGTCTTTGCAGGGTTGGGATCTAATGTTGTAGCTGGGCAGATGATTAGATGGATATTGTCATCTTTTGTTTTTTTAATTGACTAAAAAAAATCCAAAGACTTCACTGGGAGTTGGACTGGACCCTGACTATATAGGGAAAACTATTAAACTGACCCTATCAACAAGGCACTGTCAAATGTACAAAGTAAACGGAGGGGGGGAAAAAGAAAAGAAAAGAAAAAAAAAAGTTTCCTGTCCCCCATTAGCTTTTCAGCTGTAGTAATCTTAGTTGATGTTTGTAACTATTGTAGATGCAAAATGTTAATACAAAATGGGATTTTCATGTTGACAGAGTCAGTATAAAAAACAGAAGAGAGTTAGACAAACTGCTCGTGTTATAAAAAAAAGTGGTCTTTTTTCAAGACTTACATTTGTTGAAAAAGCTGCTTTGCCTGCATTGTTGTATTGTCACGCTACGTGGAGCAGAAATGTAACAACGAGTCTGTAGAGCCCATGCCAGGTTCGTATAGCGACAGCCACTCCTATTCACTGGTAACGAGACACAGCCTATGGAGGAAGATGCAAAATTGTGAAGATATTTTTATTTTCAGGTTGAAAGAATCAGCCATAAAGACTTTAAAAGGTTGATTTCTTTAAGAAACCCACAATTACCTCAGCAGACTTCCACCGTCTGTCCCTGGACTGCACAAGGTGAGGTACTTGGGGAGAAGTAATGATAGGTACCACACAAGATACATGGATATGTTTAAAAATAATCAGCAGAGGACTTCTTCCATATCACTAGCAGAGATTACAAACAGCCTCTAGAAAAGGAGGGATATTCTCCATCCATCAGGTATGTGACAATGGTAAATAATAAACACATTCCAAGATATATGCACCCGCTAAAGAAAATCTGAGGACAAAGTCAGCCCATTGAAGAGTGCTATTCTAATGCCTGCCTAAAATGTTAATGAGGATCATATCGTAATTTAGTAAGGAATCCTATAGGTGACATATAATAAGACAGGTTGAGAGGGAACATTTAGAAAGTGTGGCAGGTGAATGTCTCCCCATAACTGAAAGGACCTTCCCACCTTTTGTCAATTTTGGTTGTGCTTCCAGATCCACCCATAGCTGAAGTGGCCAAAAATGCCTCCCCCCACTACATTTGGTACAAAGGTGACCATTTCTTTCTCATGCAGACCTAGCCAATTATTCACGTCCTTGTCACCCACAGACTGGATTAATGCAATGCACTACACAAGGGGTCATATCTTGAAGATCGCTCAGAAAGTGCAGCTGATGCAGAATACAGCAGCTGTTTTATTAATTGTGCTAGCTACAGAGAGCATATTAAATCAGTATCCAGGGAGTGCTCCGGCCTCCTTATTTGGTTTTAGCTGCAATTCAAGGTGCTGGTACTGACTTTTAAAGCCCTACATTGTACAAGAGAAGGTGCCATACAGCAACTGACAGGACCTGATCTACTCTACCTCTCTGGCTTGGTCTACAATTACATCAATATAGCTACATCAGCCAGGGGAGTGAAATCCCCCGAGTTTCTGACTGACATAACCCCCAGTATAGATGCAGCCATGCCAATGGAAAAGTGCTTCCGTTGCTGTAACTAATGTTGTCTGGGGAGGTGATGCTCCTACACGGACAGGAAAAACCCTTTCTGTTGCTGTATGCTGCATTGACACTACAGGGCTACGCCTATATAGTATCCGCTGAACAGACTTGCCTTCACCCAGAGCCCCTAGATGTGAATGGCTGGTGTAGGGGGCAGAGCGTTGTCAAAAGGAAGGTATATGACTTGAATTCACTTCCTAAGTCTGCTGACCTTCAGGGTACAGGATAAATTTTGTTCTCTCAGTCTTTTGCCCAAAGTAATGGAAGTTGAGCGTATTTTTATTTACATCCTAGTGTGGGGTTGCGTGTCTTTAAATTTGAGCTGACACAGGTCATTTGAATTTGCTATTGTTTCTTACTAAAATAAACCACATACACTAAAACAGTATGCATTTTGAAGAAACTAAAATAAAAATGGGGACACAGTGTACTGACCTTGAAAGAGACTATTCAAATATAGCTATTCATTAACCAACTAAATCCAAAACAAACTACTTCCTCATAAAGAAATTGGATTCTTAAATTCAGTCTTTCCTACTAGATTTTAAAAGTACAAAATAAGCATTGATCGTTGCCATATACTGTTATCTTCCAATACTATTGATCTAGTGGTCCATTTCTCAAAAGGTAGGGTAATTAATTCACCTAGACAAATGACAATTTATTAATTTAACTGAGCCCTGTATCAGCAGTAGATTTTTAAAAAATTCTCTTAATATTTTATTTAAATTAATATGTTACTTTAAGTCTTATTTAAATGAAAATAAGTTATTTCTGAGGAAAGTTCGTTTGATTGCTAAAAAGTCCATTATGAAAATATTCTGAGCTCCTGTAAATTTCTGCAAAATAAAAAGTTGTCCATAAATAGATACTAAAAAAATAATAGCAATAGAAAAGTGACCTGTTTATTCTTAAAATCCTAGTTAAGTCATTAGGGAATCCAGTACAAATCAAACATATTAAAACAACCCATTAAAGCATAATGTGAAATGCATACAAGATATATTGGCTACCATTCAAATCCTGCATTCCTTATACATCCCAAAGTCCTACTGATTTAATAGGTGTGTTGCGTGTGCAAAGAGAATATTCAGTTAAATAATCTGTTTATTAGAACCTGAACTAAACAAAAGCCCATACTTCTGGTCTAAAGTTTTGTATTTTCAAGCTGCTGCTTCTCCCCCCGCCCCCTTTTTTGTTTTTGAAAATGACAAGCAGTAAATCTACATTAGATGAACAATTAATCTTAGGACAACTGTTCATGGCAATTATATGAATGATTTATTTTATCTTTGAGTCTCATGCAAATTAGAGATTACTTTTAAAAAGTTAGTCATTTAATCTACAAACTAATTTCGTTTCATATTATGTTGTAATATTTCTAATTTCCCTTGTTACACTCCTAAATCTTCCACAGCTGTAACCTAGCAATAAAATCATTTCAAAACTATTTGCAAAACCATTCTGCCCTCTTACCTCGTTTATTAATCTTGTCACACCTCAAATACTACTTCACCAGTAGAACAATTAATTCTTCTCCAAAAGTTACAATTCTTCCAATTCAGTAATAATGAGCTTTCCATATACCTGAGCACATTCTCTACTGATAAAAAAAAATTCCTCAGTAGAAATGATGATCAGCATTTAAGTAAACGCCGATTGTTCATTCTGTAAAAACGCTGCCTTATTCGGACAGTTTGTGCACAATCAAGAGTATTTTCTGTTTAGTCACACTAAGAGGGACGTCCAATCAGTAGATTAAAAAACAGCTTTTGGGACCTCGGACAGCACAGACGTTCAGGGCTAGATTTTGTTCTTAGATTGTGTATCAGAGTGAATCAGCTGCTGTGTGGTACTGGTCATTTGCATCTTAACTAATTTGGTTGTAAATGTCCTTCATGGATCAGAATGATCATGATCACACAATATGACACTGTACTGTAGAGCACAATAAGAAAAATGAAAAGCATTCCTTTGGAAACAAATCATAGAAGAGCAAAGGAAGCATATTCATTAGCAAAAATGTCCCTGCTACGTTCCTTTGCTTTTGTAGATTTTAAGTCGATTAAAAAAAAATTCCACATGTTAAATAAGTCTGCTTCATTCTAACTCTAAAGGGCTCATGGCAGTCAAAGAAAGTGAATGCAAAGACAACGAGATCAGGGAATAACAGTGTTTGGTATTAAAAAAA
Source organism: Terrapene triunguis (assembly GCF_002925995.2). Taxonomy (NCBI): domain Eukaryota; kingdom Metazoa; phylum Chordata; order Testudines; family Emydidae; genus Terrapene; species Terrapene triunguis. The sequence continues at coordinate 635,647 of NW_020664626.1, read as the reverse complement.
AACAGTCCAAGAGGGATTAAAAGTGAACAAGGGAGTTAGCCCAAAAATGAATCTCAAAAACTAGCTTAGCAAGGGAGAGCAGCAGGCAGTGGAAACAGCTGGGTTATCAATATGGAACCTGAATTCAGCTAGGATGAGAGCAGGAGATTGTAGATGAGTAGAAAGTCAGTCAAGCATCAAAAGGGGGAAGAAAGGAAACCAGATGAACACTGGCATCATAGCAATAAAAGGAAGCTGGACATGGGAGAAGTCTGATGGGTCTCAGGAGGCCTGGTGATCGGGAGCCAGCTGCCAGGGGAGAAAAGGTAATACTATTCCTGGCCCTCCCTACTCCTAGCAGCACTTTCTAAGCATCCTGGGTGAAATTCTGGCTCCCCTGAATGCTTCGTACAGAGGCAGCTAGCTACCAGGGTGCAATTTATGATAATTAAGCCTGATCTACACTAGGAACTTATGTTGGTATAACTAAGACGCTCCAGGGTGTAGAAAATCCACCCCCCCCCCGAGCAGCGTAGTTATACCAACCTAACCCCGGTGCAGACAGTGCTATATTGACGGATGGCCTTCTCCTGTCAGCATAGGCAGCTGCACCAAGGGCGACAGTGGCACTGCTGCGCCGATGCTGCGCCGATGTAAGTGTAGACAAGCCCTTACATCTAGAGAATTCCGGCCTTGAGTTGAAAATCAAAATTAGGTATCGAGGGACCCAAAGTGGCTTTGATGACAATATTCTGAATATTTTGGTCTCTGAATTGCAGTGGAACAGAGGAAGATACAGCAGAAAAGCATCATTCCCACGTCCTGAATCTCTGAATGCTGGTATTTAATATACCCACACACTGCTGTGCACATACTCCCACCGAGGGAATAGACATTTTAAAAAGCAGAGACAAACAGGGAAAATATTTGTGGAGGGGAAATAGTTTGGAAAGTCACATCTCTATGTAAAACAACATTTTGAAATGCAGATATATACATTAGTTGCCATGTCGTACACACTACTTCCTGTAACTTTTCAAAAGGGCAGCACCTATGTCTGGATTTATTTATTTTTTAATTATTTCAGACTAAAGCATTTCCTACGCATGGTCATAAGCTATTCAGAATTTAATTGGGACCCTGGCACTCTTGAGACAAAGAAGACATGTCAAGAAAGCAACAACAGCAGAGGACAAGTCAGAGCAGAAAGGAATGCATACTTAGTGGGTTTTCTGCTCTATAATAAAAAAACCAAAAAACATGCGGTCACTGCATACTTCTAGATTGTAAACATACTATATACAGCAGCTAAGGTTGTGCACTAATCTTAAGGCCTGTCTTCACAGCAACAGTTAGCTCAAGTTAGTATTCTCTAGATCAGGGGTGGTCAGTAGGCGGACCATGGGCCAAATCCAGACTGCCAGACGCTTTTGAACAGACCGTGAAATCTTTTTATTTACTTATTACCATCATTACTATTATTTCAGTGTGAAAAATGTGTCTCTGGAGTCTGGACCTTGACTAGGAAATGTGGACCTTGACAAAAAAATAAAACCCTGCTCTAGTTAGTCCACTGGAACTAGCCTAGTGAGTGAAAGGGACCACACTACAAAACTCCTCTTGGGTACATGTTCCCAGTGTGGGCAGACAGACTCATGCTAGCTCTGCTCGTGCTAGTGTGCTAAAAGCAGCAAATATGGCTGCAGTGGTTCAGGCTAGCTGCCTGTGCATGATCCCCCCTGGCCCCCGGGTATGTTCTCGTGTGGCTAGCCCAAGCTACCAATGACCACTCTGCTGTTTTTAGCCCACTACCTCAAGCAGAACTAGTGCATGTAAGTCTACTGGCGTTGGGAAGCATCCTACCAGGCACTTAAATTCACCCATGTTAGTATTTAGATTTCTAGTATTAGTATTTAGACTTCTAGTATTTGTATACAAGCACTTATAAAATGTGTCAATATTTAGTAAGAGCTTGTATTACTAGAAGTCTAAATACTAAGATGGGTGAATTTGAGTGCGTCGTATTAAATGAAGATATTGGTATAAAAGGCATCACAGAACCTTGGTGGAACAATGATAATTAATGGGACATAGTAATGCCAGGGTACAAAATATATAGGAATGACAGAGTAGTTGTGCCGGTGAGGGAGTGGCACTATGTGAAAGAAAGCATAAAGTCAAATATACTAAACATCTTAAATGACTCAAACTGTACCATAGAATCTCTATGGATAGAAATTTCATGCTTGAATAGTAAGAGTATAGCAGTGGGAATGTACTATCGACCACCTGATGGTGACTGAAATGCTCACAGAGATTAGAGAGGCTACAAAAATAAAAAAACCAATAATAATACAGGATTTCAATATCCCCATGTTGACTGGAAACATGTCACCTCAGGACAGGATGCAGAAATAAAATTTCTAGACACTATTAATAACGGCTTTTTGGAGCAGTTAGTCCTGGAACCCACAAGGGGAGAGGTAACTCTTGATTTAGCAGGATCTGGTACAAGAGGTGAATATAGCTGAACTGCTCAGTAACAGAAACCATAATGTAATTAAATTTAACATTCCTGGGTGTGGGGGATATCAAAGAAGTTCACCACAGTAGCATTCAACTTCAAAAAAGGGGAACTACACAAAAATGAGGAAGCTAGTGAAACAGAAAGGAACAGTTACAAAAGTGAAATGCCTGCTAGCTGCATGGAAACTTTTTAAAAACACCGTAACAGAGGCTCAAATTAAATGTGTACCCCAAATAAAAAAAAAGTAGTGAGAGGACCCCCCCCCCCAAAAATGCCACTAGGGCTGAACAATAGAGTAAAAGAGGCAGTTAGATTCCAAAAGATATCCTTTAAAAATTGTAAGTAACATCCTAGTGAGATAAACAGAAAGGAGCATAAACTCGGACAAGACAAGTGTAACAGTATAAATAGGCAGGCCAAAGAAGAATTTGAAGAGCAACTAGCAAAAGACACAAAAACTCACAAAAAAAAGTTTTTTTACGTACATGCAAAGCAGGAAGCTTGCCAATCAATCAGTGGAGCCTCTGAACGATAGAGATGCTAAAGGAGCATTCAGAGAAGACAAGGCCATTGCAGAGAAGCTAAATGAATTCTTTGCATTGATCTTCACTGATATAGAGGATGTGAAGTAAATTCCCACACCTGAGCCATTCTTTTTAGGTGACAAATCTGAGGCTCTGTCCCAGAATGAGTTGTCAACAGTGGAGGTTTTGGAACAAATTGATACATTAAACAGTAATAAATCACCAGAACCAGATGGTATTCGCCCAAGAACAATGAAGGAACTCAAATGTGAAATTGCAGAACTACTAACTGCAGTACATAAGCTATCACTTAAATCAGCCTCTGTACCAGATGACTGGAGGACAGCTAATGTAACACCAATTTTTAAAACAGGCTCCAGAGGTGATTCTGGCAATTACAGGCCAGTATACCTAATTTCAGTACCATGCTAACTGGTTGAAACTACAGTAAAGAACAGAATTATCAGACACAGATGAACACAATATTTTGGGGAAGAGTCAACATGACTTTTGTAAAGGGAAATCATGCCTCATCAATCTATTAAAATTCTTTGAAGGGGGATCAACAAAATGTGGACAAGGATGATCCAATGGATACAGTGTACTTGGACCTTCAGAAAGCCTTTGACAAGGTCTCTCACACCAAAGGCTCATAAGCAAAGTAAGCAGTCATGGGATAAGAGGAAAGGTCCTCTCCTGGATCAGTAACTGGTTAAAAGTTGGGAAACAAAGGGTAGGAATTAAATGGTCAGTTTTCACAATGGAGAGAGGTAAATAGCGAGGTCCCCCAAGGATCTGTACTGGGACCTGTCCTATTCAACATATTCGTAAATGTTCTGGAAAAGGGGGTAAACAGTGAGATGGCAATGTTTGCAGCCATACAAATTTACTCAAGACAGTTAAATCCAAAGCTGACTGCGAAGAGTTACAAAGGGATCTCACAAAAATGGGTGACTGGGCAATAAAATGGCAGATGAAATTCAGTGTTGATAAATGCAAAGTGATGTACATTGGAAAACATAATCCCAACTTTACATATAAAATGATGGGGTCTACATTAGCCGTTACCACTCAAGAAAGATCTTGGAGTCATTGTGGATAGTTCTCTGAAAACATCCACTCAATGTGCAGCGGCAATCAAAAAAGCAAATGGAATGTTAGGAACCATTAGGAAAGGGATAGATAAAACAGTAGATATCAAAATGCCACTATATAAACCCTTGCTACTCCCATATCTTAAATATTGTGTGCACTTCTGGTCACCCCATCTCAAAAAAGATATATTGGAATTGGAAAAGGTACAGAGAAGGGTAACAAAAATGATTGATTAGGAGCATGGAACAGCTTCCATATGAGGAGAAATTAAAAGGACTGGGACTGTTCAGCCTGGAAAAGAGATGACTAAGGGGAAATATGACGGAGGTCTATAAAATCATGAAAAGGATGGAGAAAATGAATAAGGAAGTGTTATTTACCCCTTCACATAACACAAGAACAAGGGGTCATCCAATGAAATTAATAGGCAGCAGGTTTAAAACAAACGAAAGGAAGTACTTCTTCAAACAATGCAGAGTCTACCAGTGTAACTCATCAGGGGATATTGTGAGGGCCAAAACTATAATTGGCTTAAAAAAAAAGAATTAGATACATTCCTGGAGGACAGGTGCATCAGCGGCTATTAGCCAAGATAGTCAGGGACGCAACCCCATGCTTTGGGTATCCCTAAGCCTCTGACTGCCAGATGCTGGGACTGGACGACAGAGGATGGTCACTAGATAGTTGCTCTGTTCTGTTCATTCCCTCTGGAGCATCTGGCACTGGCCACTGTTGGAAGACAAGATATTGGGCTAGATGGACCACTATTCTTATATTCTTATGCTGTGTAGACATACCCACAGTGTTTGTATTAGCAGCTGACGAATTGTAACTCAAGTTGCTGCATCCACAGTGCACTATAAACTTCAATGTCAGCAGCACTTCAGCTTCAACCCATACCCCCTTATGAACCAGCTAACTCTAGCTTAAAGCATCTCTTAACTTGAGCTACAGACTTATGTGTGGACGGGAATCAGGTTATGAGAAAATCTTTCATAGGTCAGGCTAACAATGCAGTGAAGACAAGCCCTTATGCACCCTGATTCCTCAGTAACAAAAGCATTCCAGGCTAAAAATTTACATAATAAAAGCATGGCTACTCAATTTTTCTCCCCCCAAAGTAACAGCAATGGCTGGAAATCTAGTCTCAAGAGATGTATGAACATGAGTAAAATTAAAGATGAATAAAAATATTCTGATCTGGATAAGGGAAAACATACAGAAATTAACTATTATTTATGCAAAGTGACAGCTACAAGAATCTGCTTTGTAACACAGCTGTCTTTCTGATGAAAGGCTTTTGTACCTCCACACCCACTTACTGTAAACTACGGCAGCAGTTCTCAACCAGGGGTCCAGGGCCCCCAGAGGGGCCATGAGCAGATTTCAGGGGGCCCGCCAAATAAACCAGAGAGCAGGGCCAGCGTTAGACTTGCTATGGCCCAGGGCTAAAGCCAAAGCCCACGCAACTTAGTTTTACGGGCCCCAGCCCATGGCGTGGGGCCCTGAGCAACTACCCTGCTTGCTACCTCTTAATGCTGGCCCTGGCTTTTAACCTACCAGATACGCAGAAGAACAGTTGTTGTGGCATAGGCGGGCTGTGGAATTTGTATAGCATGTTGCGGGATCCTCAGAAAGAAAAAGGTTGAGAACCCCTGAGCTATGTAATATCTGCCTTTACTTTAACAATAAATCTGTTTAACACTCAGGATCTGGGAATTTGGTCATAAGGACTATGTAATGTCTGCAGATTGTAAATCGCTTTCCATTCTAACTACCATCTCAATATATTTTTGAGAGCAAATGTACTCAACATTCAGGAAATTTATTTCACTATGGAATGTGGTGTTCTGCAGAATCTGAGCACTAATTAATTTTTACAGTCAGCAGCAGTTTAATAATCCCCTCTACTGCTGTAATTATTTTCTACACAAATTAAATACAGAAAACCATTCTTAGCAAAGTCTGTCCTTGTAAGAAGAAAGACTGCATGAAGCTGGTTTAAGCAGCATGATCTGCATTGCTAAGATTTATTTTTCAAAGACCTATCAAGATTTTTATTGCTTAGTTAAAATTGGCTAGGTGTTATTCCAGGGTCCTGAATGGAAAGCTCCAGTCTGAAATAACTCTAATGTTCAAGAAGTTAATGTACGTGGAAATCTCAGATGTATTGATAAAATTCCAAGACAGCTATTTTGAAAATATTTAATCTTACTTAACTTTTGTTGGTCAACAAACTCGTTTACCTTCTATTTCTATTCCATATTTCATCTGCGCAGAAACCAATATGCAAACTGTTGTGTTTTGAACAGAAAGAATACACTAAGCACAGAAGTCCCAAAGTAACACCCAGTGCAGTTATCCACAACTGTGCAGTTATTTCACAGTAAGTGTAGTTTTTTACATCATCTCATACACTCCAGAAAGTCACAAGTGCTCAATCAATGTAAAGCTTTGAAGCCCACTGGTACAAACTCTTCCTTTTTATTAAGAATGTGAACTTTTATGATGAAACTTGAGCAATTTGCCTTCTCCTTAGCAAATGCAAGTTTAAAACACAAGCATGTGACAGGGTACACCACCTGTATGGGCCCTCAGGGGGACAGGAGGATGGTCAGGTCAGAAAGCCCTGGAGCTCCACAATGAGGAGACAAGCGTTAATCAGCAGATCTAGGAAGCAGCTGCAGCCTTTCAGCCTTCCCAGATCACCTCTAGGGAAGAGGTCTGTTCCTACAAATGGATGAGCAACCCAGTGTGACCAGATGAGGGGAAAGGTTTGCCCCAACGAAGGAAACACAGTTGGCCTGATTGCAAGTCTCCTGGTGGATTTGAGGTTATTTCCAGCTTTGCTACAGGATGGGCATTACTTTATTTTACACCGTTCTGAGGAAGAAGGAGCAGAAATTCACTAACAGCCTTGTTTCATTTTGTTGGAAGCTTCCAAAGGACTATGGCTGTAGCCAGGCTAGTTGAAAACTTTACTTTGCCTTTGATGAGGGGGAGGAAGCACTCTTAGAAAGGCAGGAAAGTACCCACTGGCTGTCCAGCTTTCTGAGTCCAAACCGGGACGCCAGAGAGAAAGGTGTGCTGGAGCCTCCCCTCAAGGCCCTCCCTTTCAAAGAGCAACAACAAATCGAAACACTGTTTAAAAATAGCTTTGATAATGCTTTCCTGGGTGTTTCCCCTCTTTATCTGGCTTTTAGGATTCAGCTGGGGCTATGGCTACTCCAGAGAGCTTTCAGCAGCGCAGCTGTGCCACTGTAAGAACTCTAGTGGAGCCGCTCTAAGCTGACGGGAGAGAGCTCGCCAGTCAATTTAATTAATCCACCAGCAGCTATGTCAGTGGGAGAAGCTCTCCTGCCAACAAAGCGCTGTCCACACCGGTGCTTAGGTTGGTGTAACTTATGTTGCTCAGGGAGGTGGCTTATTCCCACCCCCGAGCGATGTAAATTATACCGACATAAGTGGTAGTCTAGGCATAGCCTTAGTCTCAGTCTCTGGCAGTACTTATCACTATGCAAAAGGTGCAACCTTTTCTCCCCAAAATGTACATGTATTAACTTTCATGTAGTGGAACCCTACGTGAAAATCGAAGTAAAAAATGTTAACAGGCATTCCTTCACGATACTAAGTAGACGCCCTAGGAATGTGCATTGGCTAATGACACAGCACCTAAGAGAAAATTAAAGACTTTTTCCTGTAAAAACTGTAACTAGCTGAGACCAGATTGTAGCATGAGATGCATAACTCGAGTAATTACACATCTAACAAACTCTGTGTAGCAGCAGTTGTGAGATGCAGTGATACCCTTCCTGTGACAAACCAGAATCTGCCCAATTCCCCAGCAACATTCTTTAAGTTACTGAGTGAACGTGATCCTTCATTTCCTCTGAACACTATTTTCATTCCTTCTCCTCCTCCTCCTATTTTTTAATCTTTATAGGGACAAGTCTCCTCTCAAACAATAAATCTTTTGTTCTGGAAGCAGATAATATTGCCTACTCCCTTAGAGACCAACCCAGAGCAGCACAAAATAGCCATTCTTCCAGCCATTTAAAGTCTGGAAGATCAATAATGATGAATCTGCAACAGGCTGACAGAGAAAAGTCAGATGTATTGGAGAAATCAGAGAAAGAAACCAAGATCCAACTAAAAGGCTCATGGATATCGGGGGAAAAGGGTGGGAGGAGAGAGAAAGATAGCTCTTAAAAATGAGCTAATTCCCACTCTTTTACTCTCACTTCTCAGGCCTCCAAAAGCTAGAGAGACTTACAACAGCTTTAGGGTTGGTGTAGAGATTGATAGGCTCATCCCATGGCCTTTGAACTAGTACAATAGTTTTTTAAAAATGCATAAGGGGAGAGAATTAACAGAAGATGTCACGAAATGGTGGAACACACTGATAATTTGTGAGACTCATGACTGAGAAATTTAGAGATGTTCAAAATATACCGCATAAATCATGTAACTTTGGTACTTCCTGAAACTAAGTTAAAGACAGGGAAGCCCTGCATGGAAGAGAATGCATGAGAGTAGAAAATGATAATAAAGGTTGGGGCCTCTTTGGGGGAAAACACTGAGGAGGAACTCTGCCTCCTTAACCTGCGACGTGTACTCTCAAAATCCTTGGAGAGTTTCTCATCGCTCCATTTCAGCTTTGTCCTCAATCAAACTTGACCAATCCCTTTAAGTTATTACCCTGAGATGCTTAGCAAGTACAATGTCTAGTTTACTGTCAGCTGAGGAATAATTTAAAGGCATCTAAGTTACTGTGAGCCCCACTCTAGGAGACAGCTAAGGGAAGGAATAAGGTCTTTGCAAAAAGGTTTGAAAAGTTTACCCAATATTTACTCCCCCCAGGACTAAGTCTTCTAGCTAAGTTAAATATCTGTGGTATCACACCTCTAAAGCCTTACCTCTACAATATAAAGGAAGAGTTCTGTACTGTATTTAATTGTGACAACTTTCCATTTAATATACTTTTGAAAATAAAATGCACCTTACTACATCTTTTTTGTTTGTTATACCTTCTTGCCCATGGGTGTAGTTTGGGGAGGTGCAGAGGGGGCATTGTCCCCCCACAAACAGAGGCAAGGCATGTGGGGCACACAAGGTCATGTGCCATTCCCCCACCCCACCCCGATTTCTGCAAGCGCAGAGCTGGCAGCAAGGGCGGGGAGCAGGGTGGGCTCCTGGGTTGCTACCTGGGTAGCTGGATGCCACCTCCTGGATCCTGGTGCTCACCTGTTTCCTATACAATGGTGAGTGCCCAAGGGTGGCAGGGTGGAGCTGGGGGGTAGAGACAGTGGGGAAGGGTGGGATAGGGCAGGGGGAAGAGAAAGGGATGGGGGAGTAGGGGGTGGGGGATGCAGCAGGGGATAGTGGGGAAGCGAAGGGGATATGGGGATGGGGAAGCGAAGGGGATATGGGGATGGGGATGGGAAGCCCGGCACATGGCAGAGTGGCCACACCTCCCATGCTCAGATCGCAACAGCAGACAGCAGCAACTGGCCTCCCCCATTAAGCCATCCCGTTCCCAGCCAGCACCAGCAGCCCACGTACCACTCCAGGCAGGGGGAGACAGCCAGTGAGCCAAGGGAACAGGCTTCAGCGTGCATGTGTGTGTGTGCATGTGCGTCCACGCTTTGCCCCCTCAAACTATGCCTATGTTCCTTCCTTCACTTCCTTTCTCTTCCTCACAATCTTCTCTGGGTGAAGACATTTTTGTCTTTGTCCCCACACTAAAGCAGCTGCCTTACGTCGACCTAATGCTGTAGTGTACACCAGGCCTTACACTATAGTAACTAGCATGTCACACCACTTTCCTTTCAAGATTAGCCAAGGCCTTGATCCTCTACTGAGATCAATGCAGGTGGACCCTTTTGTCCACATGGAATTCACTGCAGGATCTGGGTCACTGTTCTTTGAAAGGATTCCTTCATGCCTAAATTTGAAGTTAAAGTTTAAGATGCATGAGTTATCGTCATAGAAAAAATTCTGATTTTTTTCCAAGTAGAAAAGATGTCTCCTCGGCCACTTGTACTGAAACACGGATGACGGTTAAGGAGCTGGTCCTTCAAGCCAGGGTGCATGTGTACAGCGCGTCATAGCACTCAATGGGGCTCCACCTGTATGGATCACTTCCAACATCAGGGCTCAAGCATGAAAAATTTCAGCCCCAATAATGAATGGTTGAGAAAGCAGGTAAAAACACAGGACCGAATTAAAACAGCAGCGGGCACTTCTCTACGTTGGTCACTCAAACAGTGCAAGACTGGAAGAACTCTGGAGTGCACACCAACCTAAGCCGGAGTACATGCGGGCGCAGGGCCGGGGCACAGGTGGGCAGGGCACAGGCGGGCAGGGCCCGGGCACAGGCGGGCAGGGTGCAGCGGTGCAGGGCGCGGGCACAGGCGGGCAGGGCCGAGGCGCCGCAGGGTACAGGTGGGCAGGGCGCAGCGGCGCGGGCACAGGCGGGCAGGGCGCAGCGGCGCAGGCACAGGCGGGCAGGGCGCAGCGGCGCAGGGCCCAGGCACAGGCGGGCAGGGCGCAGGCGGGCAGAGTGCGGGCAGGGCCGAGGCACAGGCAGCAGGGCGCAGCGGCGCAGGGCCCGGGCACAGGCGGGCAGGGCGCGGGCACAGGCGGGCAGGGCACAGGCGGGCAGGGCGGAGGCGGGCAGGGCCGGGGCACAGGCGGGCAGGGTGGAGGCGGGCAGGGCCCGGGCACAGGCGGGCGGGGCGCAGGCAGGCAGGGCTGAGGCACAGGTGGGCAGGGTGGAGGCGGGCAGGGCCCGGGGCGGCGAAGCGCAGCGGGGCAGGGCCGGGGCACAGGCGGGCAGGTCCCGGGGCGGCGAAGCGCAGCGCGCCCAGCAGCGGTCACTCACACGGCGGAGCCCGTTCCACCCCACGCAGAGCGGCCCCGCGCGAGCAGCAGGAGCGGGGCCGTATCCGCGCGCTCGGCCCGGGACACCGGCCCCGCCAAGGGCAGCGGCGCGCGTCGGGGGCGACTCACCACCCGGGTGTTAGCGGCCAAAGCTCAACCCGCTGAGCTATGCGGGCCCGACCCCCGAGCCACGCACCGGCTCCGCGCGCGGGCGGGCTGGGCGGGGTAACGCCGGGCAGGGAGCCGCTGCCCTCCCGCCAGGGCGCGGCACGCGGGGCCTCACCTCGCCACACAGCTCTCAGGGCACCAGAGCCACACAGCCAGCTCGCCGCCATCTCCCTGCCGGCTCGTGCCCCTCTCGGCCACCGTAGGTAGTGGCCCTACTCAGTGCCTGACAGGAAAGATACCTCGGCGGGAGGGGGGGAGCTAATGTGTGTCGCAGCGAACCGTTCCCCCGACCGGGGAAAGACAAAGGGGTTAAACAACGGCCCGCGTCCTCCCCTGGCAGTGCCCGCACGGGGTTACAGGCAGCGGGACGGACAGCCCTACTTGGGGGCCTTGCATCAGGACCCCACTAGCCCCGCACAGAGGCTGGTTAACCCGCTTCCACGTGACTCTCGCAGCGGCCGGCACAATCACGTGACTCCGCGGGCAGCAGGTGTAGGGCGGAGTCAGGCTCAGCCCCTCCCCCCGCTCTCATTGGGTGCGGGGATTGTGGGGCGGGGCTGCGCTCTGTGGAGGGAGGGGGATGGGCTCTGTGGTGCCCTGGGCCTGGGGCTCCTGGCAGGGCCTGGCCCGCCCCCGCCCCCGCCTTGGGCTGGAAAGTTCCATGGGTGAAGCCCAGGCCTCGTGCCAGGCCTGGACCTGCTCTTCTAGCGCTGCTGGGTCCGGCCCCGGGGCGACTGAAATCCAGGCCGGGGTCGCCGGCGGACCGGGGTCGCCGACTGAACTCCAGGCCGGGGTCGCCGACTGAACTCCAGGCCGGGGTCGCCGACGGACCGGGGTCGCCGACTGAACTCCAGGCCGGGGTCGCCGACGGACCGGGGTCGCCGACTGAAATCCAGGCCGGGGTCGCCGACGGACCGGGGTCGCCGACGGACCGTAGTTCGGGAGTCCCTCGAAATCAGCCCACCTTGGGAACCGAAATTACTTTGAGGATCTGGGTCCAAAACCGTGAATTTGACTCAACAGTCGATGGGAAGGGAGCACGGAGCATGGAGGGCAGATTTGAAGCAGGCGCAGGGGCCCTTGTTGCTGAAGTCCTGGAGGGAGGCTGCATTCCTTCCTAGTGGGACCTTCCCGCTGGCTGCAGGCCCAGGTGTATGGCATTGCTGTAGTTCAGAGCGGAGGTGGCAAAGGCCTGTGCAGAACTGTACAGAATCTCCTAGCCACGTGGAGATAGTAGAAACAATAGGGGAAGGATAGCTCAGTGGTTTGAGCACTGGCCTGCTAAACCCAGAGTTGTGAGTTCAGCCCTTGAGAGGGGCCACTTAGGGATCTGGGGCAAAATCAGTACTTGGTCCTACTAGTGAAGGCAGGGGGCTGGACTCGATGACCTTTCAAGGTCCCTTCCAGCTCTAGGAGATGGGATATCTCCATTTATTTCTATTTTTTTCTATTTCTAGCTACCGATAGGTGTAATTTATACATTAAAGACATTTTTAAAAGAGGGATTAGTTCCTGCTTTGTTAGACACATTTTTCTACTAGGAAAGTTGAGCTGAAATTATTCAGATCAGACACTTTCCATACTGCTTTTCCTAGCTGATAATCAATGGATTTATCAGTCAAGATCCCATTAATAAAAGGCATTTTCTTATACAGAGCTACTGTACTTATTAATTACATGAGAGATGTGTTAAATAGTAATACATAATTTGTTTTAGTGAATAGAAGCAGATGCCTTGAAGATTATCTGGAATGTGCCAAACAACCACTCACTCCATTACTTATCAATGCTCTATTCAGTGAGTAGCATGATGATTGCTTTATATGTTGGGGAAAATATTGAAAAAGTATAAGAAAAATTTCTTGCAAAGCAGTGACATCATATAGGCTAGCAGAAAACTGATGGAAGACATTTTATTAATATAAACAGGATTTCTGTCCATCTTAGGTACCTTTAATGTGCCCATTCTTATAGTATCTAGATGACAATACTTCAGTCCTTAAATACTTACAATGTAGGTGAATATAAAATAATTTCTGATGAGCAAATTTGTATCAAATATTCTCACCTCTGTACTTCCGTTATTCATTTTGATATATAAAATTAATTTCCCTCTCTGATTAATGGTGCACAGGATAGCCAACTGGGAAATCGACTTGTTATACATAATTTAGTTACAAGAGAAAAATAAATTGCCTGTTACTAAGTAGTTACATAACAAAATCTTGCCACTTGCACAATGGCTGCTCAACTACTCTGCATCTTGTTATATTGCTACAACTGATGTCAGGAAAGTAGAGGTGACTATATTTTGTCCTTTGTCAAGGAGAATTACTGTATATTGCTTTGCTAGCTGGTCTCTTGTTGTCACACTATAGATCGTATGTGAAAAAATGGAGGAAGAGCATTGTTCAGCCCGGAAATCCACTTCCTGGAACGGTTCTCTGTAGATTCAACTCCAAGATGTAATTTTAAAAGGAGCAGACTGTCTCTTGTATGAGATTTATTAGTAAAGTGAATATTTCTGCTTCTGTAGTGCAACAGCACTTTCCTTATCAACAGAACAAGTACAGCACAGGCAACAACTAGGTAAACTCCCTCATCCTACCGAAAGACTACAGCTTAGACATGGAGGGAGGACAGCTACGTAGTGAAAGGCTAGTCCTTTCTCCATGCGTGTGGAGATGAAATATTTGCATGGCAAAAAAGGGTCCCCTGGGACAAAGAGAATCCCAGTGCAGCAGTATCTTGTGGGATCACCACAGGAACACATTGCCATCCACGTGTTTGGGTCCTTGCCTGAGACAAGGCAAAGTGTAGCAGCACATTTGTGGATTCTTAAACTCTCACAAAACTCATAGCAGACAGGCACACTCACCCACTGCTGGACTGGTTTAACATGACTCGAGGGCCCTGCACGGAAGGGCAGAATGGTTTTCAATTGCAGTAGCTCAGTCGAGTTAGCTTAGCATGCTTGAAAAGCTCCCTCGGGACATCAGGCTAACGTATGAAGCCATGCTTTAGCCCAGGGGAAAGGTTAGGTTCATCTGGCTAACCCTGCAGAAGCACACCTGGGGGATGGGGAGCAGTATAATTCGTTCCATTTCACGTCATCTAAATGGCAAAGAATAGGAGTATAGCTTCTATCCCTGGGGAGGCTTGCTGAGCACTCTGATGCTGTCAGGGCAGGGGGTGTGTGGGGGACCCTGAGAAGCATTCAATCGCCATTATAAGAACAGAATCTCTGATATGGGGAGGGCGGGGAACTTGTGATTATTATGGGGCAGTCAGAGAGGCTCAATACGCCCGCACTCTCTCATCCATGACCACCCAATTATTGTCTCCCTCCCCTCCCCCCGATATATACCTGTCCACCTCCATTCACGTCTCTTGGCTTCAGGAGTGTCAGCCTCTCACTGGGCTGATGGACTCTCTGTTGTTTGTCAGACCAGCCAACCGCAGGACATTGACTGGATGAGAGATCCACCTCCAAAACATCAAAAGGTGGGCTGTGGAAGGAGAGGGCAGATTTGCAGTCCAAGCTCTCTGATATGCAGAGACACCTGTAAGGCACAAGGAGAGAAGGTGAGGATGTTTGGCACCGACCCTCTCTCCAGCCTTTTGTCTGGTGAATATTGAAACAGTGTTAGCACAATTATGTTATCAGCTATTTATTTTCAGTAGCCTGATAGATGGAAATTCAATTACAGTTGATGACCTGACAGTATGAAAAACTAAATCAGTTACAGTAGGGTTGTCTGGGCATATAACTTTTGCAGTTTAGTTTGATCTATTTTATTTTAGGAGTGAAAATTGAATTGCTATACAAATTTAAAACAGTATTAATGATTGAAGTGTTGAATTGTATTACCCCAGAGAGTAAGACAACAGAGTGTGATAATGGAGTCTAGAAAAACATTCAAAGACAGACTGTCTTTTCCATTATAGGATGAAGAGTGGAATTTGTAATGCCAGCACACAAAATATTCAGTGTAATTTGGATTAGGTTTTTGTATTTCTTAACTCAAATGTTTCTCTCTCTGCTCTTTGTTCTGGCAATATGGTAAATTTTTGACAGCTGCTAACATTAATGCTCATTTGTATTATATATTGTCTGTAGATCTGTAGGTTGTTTTAAAGCTATTTCCTAAAGAACACTTTTCTGTTATAATAATTGTATTGCAAACTGGATGCATTATGCTGCCTTTGTTTTTCCTTAATAGCAATTTAAGATGTGCAAGAAGAAATATGGTATCTCTAAACTAGGGCTTGGGCTAACGTCCACTCCCATTGACGCCAACAGGTTTTGGATCAGGCCCTTAGGACTTTAGATGGGGATGAGGGAAGGTTCTGTTTCTTTCTTCCTAGGGAAAGTTGCTGGATGGAGCAGAAATGCTTTGAAAGTTTGTTGGTTTTTGTTTCCACATCAGTTTTTCTTGAATCTCTTTCATTGCCATAAAGGCTTATAGAATGGCTCAATAGATAAACATTAGGATTACCACCTAGAAAAGAAATTTAAGGTCTTGGAACATCTAAGCATTGCTCTCACCATCAAGGCAAAGGCAAGGGAAGGAGGCAGAGGCAGATTCCATGCTTACCTACGCTGAGCATTCCATTTAGAGCATTGTTGCAGGTTTGGAAGAAGGTCCATCTGTGAATGTGAGCTGATAACCCTCCAGTGACTGAAACTCGGCTACCTCTACCCCAGCAGCACTGCTGATAAATTGTTCTTCAATCCCTTACTAAAAATCTATTTTATCAAAGTGACAGGGACATTTTAAGTAGATATAATGTAATTACCTGGGACCATGTGGCACTAGGGTTGCCAGTTTTGGTTGGACGTATTCCTGGAGGTTTCATCACATGACAATCTTTAATTAAAGATTAATTTTTAATTTCTGGAAACCAGGGCAGTCCTGGAGAGTTGGCAACCCTATGTGGCACCATCCATTTTTAACTAGAAATCCCACATGGATTTCAGTGGGGAGTTCTGTTGGGGGAGCCGGGGTGGGGGGGGGGAGAAATAATCAATGGCATAGTATGGCCACTGAACTGGACGGTTATCAAGATACTATAGCCAACAGTGGATTGTCTGTGAAAACTAATGGCATTTTAATGGCCACAGGTTATCAGGACCTTGATTATAGCCACTATTAAAGCAATGGTATTCACAAGTACTGTATTGCTTGTGATGCTGAGACATGAAACCTGTGTAATTCTTTGCAGCTATTTAGAATTCCAAAGGTTTTTAGGGGGAAAAAAAAAGAAAGGGTTTTATTTCTTATGTTCTGGCAAAATTCCAGAGGGCTGATTATGTTCTACTGACCTACACAGTATCCCCCCATATTCTGTTGAATATGGTATTCTTCTCATTCTGTTTGGAACGGTCATGTAAGGTTGCTGTCTCCCCCTAAATAGCTACCACCTTCCCACCCAGAGGTGGATGCACTTCACTGGTGGGTGAATGGATCCCTGTATGTTTAGATGGCAAGCCCTGTAAATCAGTAAAGCCCTGGTCCTACAAAAGTTGTCCACCAAGCCAGACACATGCCTGTGCCAAGTCCCAATTTTATAATATTATCTCTTACTTCCCCTGGGTCTCAGTGCCAGAGAGCTTTTTTTTTTTTGGGGGGGGGGGGGGGAAGGTGCTGTGTAAGTGTCACTCAGTATCACTCTGGCATCTACAATGAAAGAAGAATGTGGTCAGACCTGATTAACATCCTACTTTGTGGCCCTGGATCCACCCCAACCAAAAGGTCCCCCTGCACCCACCCAGACAACAAAGTGATCAGCTCAGACAGATTTTCTATCTACAGCTGATACATACACTTTAGGGAATGCTAAGAAGTGATTAGTAAACAGGTCTTGCAGGTCACAATTTTTAAAAACATTGCCATCCATCATGCACAACAACATTCTGCCTTAGGATTTATACTGCTGCCTGCCACGAGAGTGTCTGAGTGCCTTCCATATAAACTCAAAAGCAATAGGGAAGTCCCTAATGGACTTCATGGAGGCTCTGGCGCTTGTGTGTGTTCGGTGTATAACCTCTTGTTGGGTGGGGTTGTTTGGGTTTTGGGTTGGTTTCAGGGTTTGGTTTTTACAGATGGGGAAGCATTTGGGTAGCTGGAGAAGATAGCGTTGTGCCATTTTGACTGCCGTGCAATCAGCACTGCATGCCATAAACATGGGGGAACTTGAGATTTGTATCCAACATCCTGGAAGGGTCTGTATTTGCTTTCCTGTGCTTCCCCCAGAAAAGGAAGAAGCCCTGTCTGTAAATTCTGTTTCTCCGCAGGTGTTTGGGGGGAAGGTGTAATACCTTGTGCGTTAATATCAGGGCACTTGCTGGGTCTCAGCCGGGCCCAGTCTTTGCAGACTCCTTGGTTCCTCTCTGCCCTTCCCTCGAGCACAGCGGTAAGAGGACAGGGCGCTGTGAGTCTCTCTCCACGCTTAGGCACTCAGCACTGTGGCAGAAGAGGAGGAGTAAACATTACCAGGGAGGTCTCTGTTCCAGCTTTCTGGGTTCTAAGGGTGGCTCTAGGCCCTCCAGTAATGCGGATCCCTAGGACTTAGCACGCGAAGGAAAGCCATTTGACAGTGCTGGACCCTTGGTGCCAGTGCCCCTTTCTTGTGGAGGAACCCAGCGGAGGTCCTTTTTCAGATCTAGAGGAACTACTTGAGTTCCTGGTCCAGGGCCGCCAGAGTTGGCCTCAGTACCACATGGGATGGGCTTTGAGGCTACTCTAAGCAGCTTGCAGAACAAGGGAGCTGCAGCGTTCCAGGTTTCACATTCCCCCAGCCTACAGCAGGGTTCTAAGCCTGGAGCAGTTTCTTGCAGAGTTGCTTTCTGCGCCATCTGTTCTTTTAACTCTCGCACTATGCAGCCATTGGGGAGGGGGGGGGGAAAAGAGGGGTTGCTTCCAGATAGTCAGTCAGGAAGTATGGCCTGCAGCTCAAGGAGGAGAGAAAGATTTCAGGCCTGGAGGAAGTCCTGAGAACAGCCTGGGTCCGAGCCTGCCTTCTAGGAAGAGGATTTGGGTGTAAGCGTCTAAGCTACAGAGATCCCTCCCTCAGAAAGTCAGACTAACGCCAGCTCTTCAGCATAGCAGAGACAGGATCTCCTGTTACTCAGGGTACAGTGAAAACACAAACTCTTCAGAGTGAAGGAAATAAAACCAACAATTCCAAGCAGTTCCCTGGCCACTCGGGAAGCAGCATAGACAGGAAAGAGAATTTCTCTCAACTCCAGAAGCAGCCTTGAACCACACGGGCTTTTTCCCTTTCTAGTGTGCATTAGCAGAGCTGCATTACC
Source organism: Terrapene triunguis (assembly GCF_002925995.2). NCBI lineage: Eukaryota > Metazoa > Chordata > Testudines > Emydidae > Terrapene > Terrapene triunguis. The sequence goes on along the minus strand of NW_020664626.1, from coordinate 617,157 downwards.
TCCCTCTCTGCAGGGATCCAAGCCAGACTTAACCCCATTAAAGAAGGAAAAAGGATGCAAAGCGGTTTTGCAGATACCCTAGCCAGGCTTCCCACTGTCACCCAGCAAGAGCTTCGCATGAGAAAGCAAAATATGATCTCCATGGAAACCCAGACACCACCAAAAAGCAAGTATCAGCCAGACATCCTTAAAGAGGCAGTACAATGCCATTGGAAGAAGACTATCTAAGGAGCAAGCAGCATAGGCCCACCCTCCTTTGTGTAGCTATTGAGGATTGTATTTAACAATTAATAAAACTCTGGGACTCCTCTGCTCTTTTAGAGGATTATGTAATAGCTGTTTTTTCTGATTCAAAGAAAGGGAGCCAAACTATAAAACCCAAAGTCACTGGGTCCTATTTTCAATCTCTCTGTCCAGGTAATCACCACACTGAGCCTCGTAGTACCTGCTGCGTTTTCCCATCATGAAAGTGTCCCACAGCCTTCTGGTGGCTTGCTCAGTTTCAGCTTATGCTGCAGTCTCTGAGAAGCACCTGCTTGTAGGTCTGGAAAGAACATGCATGAGAGCACCCCACCGAGGACATGTGTGAGAGCAAGGTGACCATGTCAGCCAATTGCATTTCCTGTCTGATGTACTGTCAGCAGAGACACAGCATGATCCCATAGATAGCGCACTGAGCTGGGAGTCAGGAGACCTGGGTTCAGCTTCTGGCTTCTGCAACTGACTTGCTTGGGTGACCATGGGCACATCACCCATCTCTGTGCTTGTCAACAATTCCTCCCAAGCACCCCTCGCAGCTGGGTGCCCTAACACCAGGGTTTATCACCCCACTTCCCTCTCAGGCTCCTAAGGACTCCATGACAAGCCCCGTTGACACAGTAAAACCCTGGCTTGGGGCTAGTTTGTAACAAAACCTAGTGCAAAGAGTCCACAGCAAGAGCCTCAAAACATATTGTCCATCTATCACACCCAGTGCAAATAACCTTTAGCTTTCAGTCTGTCACCATAGCATAGCGGTTCTCAAACTTTTTTCCCACGGACCACTTGAAAACTGCTGAGGGTCTCGGCGGACCACTTAGTGATCTTTCCAAATGTTGTTTGTACTGTTAGCTAAATATTGTAAAGCGCTTTAGATAAAGGCACTAGATATATATAAAAAACCTTTATACTAATTTTTTTTGTTCAACAAATAAAAGCACACAACTCATATTTTAATATCAGTAGTCTTATCTTTCTAATGGATGGATGGATGTGCCCTCTCTCCCCCACCACAGCAGCCCCCAAGCTGGGGCTGGGAAGGATGGGGGGGGGGGGTCTCTCTCTCCCCGGCAACCACAGTCCTGGAGCTTGGGAAAGCTGCCTCTTTCTCTGGCCACCGCAGCCCTGCATGTCCCAAATTCCCCCCACCCCCTCTTCTCACCCCACTGCCCCCTCCCAAGGCCACCACCTCACCCTACATGTGCATCTTCTCCATGGTCCAGGCACCTAATTAGTGGCACCACGCCTAATTAGGTGGGGGGCCCTTTATTCTCTCATGTACGGCCACCCAGGCGCACACCTTAGAGGAAACTGTCCACAGACCACAGTCTGAGAACCTCTGCCATAGCATATACCACACTCCAGCATCTTCAACCCCCCAGCTCTTCTCCAATACTCTCCGGGCCTTTTATCAGGACACCCAGCCCAGCCCAGCCCAGCCCCTCCACCTGGAGCGCATCCCTGCCCTTCCCAACAGGAACCCCCCAGCTGCTCTGCTGGCAGTTCTCCCCCTCCGGGGAGCACCCATCGCTCCTGCTGTTCCTCTCAGCCCAGCCCAGCCCAGCCAAGCAGGGGGCCCTGAGCCCACCCCAGTGTGGAGAGGCCAGCAGTGGGTCACTCCTGCATTTAGCCCCCTCTAGCTTGGAAGCCAGCAGGCAACTCTCTGCTGCCATCAACTCAACCCTCCCCTGGCCCTCCAGCTTAGGGAGGTCACCCCACAAACCCCTCAGTTACCTTCTGCCTTCCCTGATCCTGTGTAGCCCCAGGTGCTGCCCCAGCCCTGCCCTCTTAATTGGCCAAACTGGGAACACCTGCCCTGGCCCAGGTCACTGGGCCTGCTTCCTTTAAAGGGCCAGCCACCCTGTGACAGCACTTCTATTCACTCCCCACCACCACCTTTTTCTGGCTGTCTCATTAGCCTGTAGGGACTGGCTCCACAATGGTACTTAACTTTAGGTGCCTATGTCCCATTTTTAGGCACCGCTGCAATCCACAAAACTCCCGTTCGGCTGCCACCTCACCCTGTGGGCACCTAACCTCAGTCGGCACCTCAGGGTTTGCAGGAAAAGTCCCCTCGCTGTCTGCGTTTCTCTCTCTGAGCATGCACACTGCTGCCTCCCTCTAGGAGCCCCGAGTCCTATCTTCTGCCTCAGGCCCAGAGCGATCCAGGAATCAGGGGATGACAGGCGCTGCGTGGCCCTGATGCAGTTGGCATGGCCAAGGCCATCTAGCTCTACAGAAAACAGCTGAAGGGAGGGGCGGGCATGCTCCCTTATGGCCCAGGGCTTATGGTATCCCCTGGGCTAGGGGAGACGCTCCCTGGCTATGGGAACAGGCTGGTGTGGGGCTGCCTCAGTCTCTCCTGCTGAACTTCTTTCATTTGAATTGACGGATGGAACATGAATTGGGCCAGAGAGCAGGAGAGTCATTGGGGCACACACCTGGAGGTGGCAGATCCCTGTTCAAATCCCTTCTCCCCCTCAGGCAGAGGGGGGAGTGGTACTGGGGATCTCCCAGGTGACTGCCATCGCCATTGGGCTATAAGGGAGAGCCCTTCCTTTCTCCCCTCTCCTGGCTGTTTCATATGGAGCTAGGCAGCCTCTGAGTCCACCTAGCAGATTGGGCCCTGGCCGGGGGAGCACCTATCTTCCCCCGGTTTGTGGATCGCTCGCAGAGATAGGCACCTGAGGCCAGGTTGCAGGGAACCCCCTATCTCCTTCACACTCCTCTCATCAGCAGCTCCCAGTGGCTCCCCACCCTTGTGAACTGCAGTCTCAGGCACTTCTCTCTGTCCATTCATCGTATAGGGAGCCCAGGTGCACAGCTCAGGCTTTGTGGATCCCAGTGTTGTTCCTGGGATTTTCTAGGTGCCTAAAAGTCAGGCGACACAATGCTCAGCATCCTAAGTCCCTTTGTGGATCTGGGCCTAAGCTCTATAGGGCAGGGGCTGTCTATATGTACAGCGCCTAGCACAAAGGGGCCTTGATCTCAGTTAGGACCTCTAGGCATTACCATAATACAAATAATTCATAAGAAGAAGATAGTGAAATGACTATCTACCAGGTGCTGGTAAAGTGCACAGAGTAAAAGAAAGTATCTCCATAAAAGAGCATGTGGAGGCTCCAATGGAGGGAGGTTCTTATGCAGGAGAGGAGGCAGGATGTGACCGGTCATGATTCATTTGTAGTCACCAAGCTAAGCTTTGAACTGAAGCAGGGTTCAGACGTGTGCAGACATTTTATGTTAATTTAAAAATAAACAAAAGTCACCAGTAAAAGAGTCTTCCCAGCATTTGCGAGCTGCGCTGAATCTGCAGGCTGGTGTAATTCCAGCCCTTTCTCTCCCCCAGGAACTTGCAATCAGTGGTTTGAAGGTTTCCATAGTTACACATTACATTTCCTACATTTAACAAGAGAGACAAATCAAACCTTTGGATGAGCTGAAATAAATGATAGTTATTAATATTCATACAATCCGGTTTGCCCACTCACAATCAAATATAGTGACATTTCATCAACTGTTTAGTAAATGAGGGCTGCTAATGACGATTCTTAGAATGACAATTCCTAGAATCTTCACGTTTGGATGTTGGATCTTGACTCAGAGTATTTAAACGATGGCTCTACAACACTTCACTGGTAATATGGTGCTGTCAATGCCTGGGAAGTTAATAGGGAGCCATTTTCAAAGCTTAATACCCAACAGAACATTAACCCATATAAGTAATGACTTATCCCCATCTAAGTGCTTCTTAGCAGATACAGTATTACCACTTATCATTACCATGCAAAATGCCTTTCCATGAATCAAAGAGAAGAAAGCTAAAGGCTAGCTACCAAATGGTATTAAACACTTAAGACTTTTGTCATTAAAAGCTCCGAGTCTTGCTCTGTTATTTACTAAATTCTGAACTTTGTAGGATGTCTTCATTACAGGAAAAACACAAGCCAGCCGGGCTAAAACAATCATTGCCAAACTGCGTTTCTTATGGGAACTGAGGCATGACAAAACTGTGACGTACCAGCTCAGATTCTGACCTCTGATACAGTGGTGTCAATCCATAGTTCTGCGGCTCTTTGAGTCACTCTTGCCCTACATCTTGTGCAGGCATTTGCAGCAATGTAAAGTAAGTGTACAATGCTACCATTCTGCTCTGGGACTGTTTCCACACACTTCACCGTGGTGTAAATGATTGTACAAGGTGCTGGGAAAGAGTGAAAGGGGGTCCGAAAACTGCATTAAATCCAGTGGGGTTACCCTGTATTCACAGTAGTGCAGCCCACAGAGCTGGCTAGGAATTGTTTGTCAAAATGTCTTTTTGCTGAAAAATGTCGATGTTTTCCAAAACTGGGGCGGAGGGGGGGGGGGGGAAGGAGGTTGACTTTGACAAATTTTCCAGCTGGAGAAAAGGTGGAAAATAGGTTTCAGACTGTCAAAACAAGACATTGCCTAACTGAAAAGTGACTTTTTGTTTTGAATTTTAACTTTTTGTTAATATAAATTAAGTTTTTAAAAAAAGAAAGTAACAAAGAAAGGTCAAAATTGAAACAAAATGTTGTGAAATTATAAAAACAAAATGTGGCCCAAACTGATTTTTTTTTTCCAGTTTGTTGGGTCATGAACATTTTCGAGATTTCAATTTTTTGTCCTGATTCTGTTTGGGAACATTTTTCAAAATCTTGAAAATTTTCATGGGGTGCAAAAAAAAGTTCTCTGCCCAGCCCTAATAACCAGAACACAGAATCTTGTCAATCAGCTACACTTCCCTGACTATTAACATGGGCGCCATCACAAACGGGTATTGCTACCCACATGGGTACGTTCAGCACCGTGCCTTGGGGATTTTCCATTGTAAGTACAGGGCATACCAGCAGTACTGCAGGAAAGGTGGATATTATGGTACAATATAATATTCCATTTTTGAAATGGTAACCCCTGGTTCACACAGCTGTTTAGAATGAATTAAACCAATGGAGGATAATTTATGAACAATAAAAACGACATTAATGAGCAAGAACCTCTATTTATTATGGAGGCTCCATAGCTAGGTGCAAGGATTCATCTCTCCCTAATGTACAAACAATAAAAGCGGGTCCCTCCCAAATGTATAGCACTGACTCTCTGAGGACAGCATGAACTTTCGAAGAGTCTACAAGTAAATCCACTGATTGGCCTCTGAGTCAAAATTAATTTAAAAATGGGCCCTTTAAGAAATTAGCATCTGTGTCAGGTCTCTGTAATGGATTACGACAGTTTCAATATAGTTAAAATGGATTGAAATCTTATGCATAGGCTACATTTGAAGAACTTAACTTAGTTCAGCTAAGTGTGAATTTTTTTCTACTGGTTATGAATATAGAGGCTATAGACAGTGTACGGGTAATTGCCGCTGTTAAGGCACCTTAATTCTGACCTGTGAGTGACGCCATGAGGGGAAGAAACAGAGGAATGCCTTTAAAAGTCATCTGTGTGGGACCACAAACCCTAGAAAGGTCTCCATCACTGGGCTATCACACGGCAAGCTGTCTAAAGGGAGCATCTTCCAGCCACATGCTGGGCCTGGATATTGATAATCTCCTGTGGTACTGACTCTAGTTTTCCTCTTCTGCACTCGGAGATGCTGCAGTCTGAGAATGGGGCAGGTTTGATTCAAGGCAAAAACTTCATCACTGATATGGTCAAGAAAACGGAGCCTGAAGAGAATGAACGCCAAACCTCAGATGTCAGAGTTACTGATGTGACCTGGAGCTTGGAGGGAAAGCTCTGTGCATTAATGAAGGTTCAATAAATCCATGTTAGCAGGGCCGGCTCCAGCATTTCTGCCGCCCCAAGCAAAAAAAAAAA
>NW_020664626.1:582545-610955 GCF_002925995.2 Terrapene triunguis | reverse complement strand
AGTTCGGCGGCAGGTCCTTCGCTCCTAGAGGGAGTGAGGGACCTGCCGCCCCCGAATTGCCGCAGATGCTGCCCTTCTCCCTTGGCCACCCCAAGCACCTGCTTGTTAAGCTGGTGCCTGGAGCCGGCCCTGCATGTTAGTTAGGATGGATGGCTTAGAAACTGAAGCCCATGCCAGCAATTGGAGATGAGTAGGATTATCTGAGAAATTAGAAAGGGGCCATTGGACAACTCTGCTCCTGACCTGCTGTCTGTGCTCCTGAAAAATCTCCCTGCGCAAGGGGTCTGTCTGGTCTCTGCTCAAAGATTGCTGGTGTGTAACCATGTCTCCCTCTCCTACCTCCCCACAGCAGCGAAGACGGGCAGGGAAAGGAAGAAGGGGAATGAGGGAGGCAAAGGGGAAAAGCACTGAAAGAACATGGGTCAAGGAGGTAAAAACACAAGACAGGACAAGTAAAAGAGGGACAGGGGTAGCGGGAGAAGAGCTGTTATTCTGCAGTGCAGTCAGATGAGGCTGGAGCTGGGCCAAGTCCCTCAGTCTCTGGGCTTAGCTAGGCACATGCAGCAGTCACTGGGGTCGCGCTTGCATCACGTCCGCTCGTCTCTGCCACTCCAGCAGCGCCTCTGGCTGTGATGGGGCAGCTGTGGAAGAGCCGGGGACGCCTGTCCCACCCCGTGTGGGTCTGGGATGGGTTCAGTAGCAAGGGGAGGGAACAACCTGGGAGTAGAGCAGCCCACGGGCCAGGGGCCCTTTCGGAGGCAGGAGCAGGGAATCTGGCAGCAGAGCAGCCGGGGTACCACCACAGGAGGGAAGAAGGAGCAGGGACCCAGTGGAGGGTGCAGGAGAATCCCAGAGAGAGCTGTGCCAAGCTGAACATGGGCCTGGGTGTGAGAGCTAAGGGGTGTGTGGGGCAATTGGCAGGTGCCCAGCAGTGGTGGGTACACAAGAGGGAGGATGCACTAAGAATGAGCGAGGGGACAGAGAGAGCGAGCCAGATCCTTAGGGGGAAGTGGGAGGAGAGGGAGGGAGAAGGCGGGGAACGGAACTCAGCGCTGGGAAGGAAAGTGGGGAGGTTCTAAGTGGGCAGTGGGGGAGTGAAGGAACAGGCCGGAAAGACCCATGATTTGTGTTTGAGGGAGAGGAGGAGAGGGGAGAAGTAGGGAAGGGGGATCCAGCCCAGCGTCCGGCCAGCTGTACGCGTTACAGCTGCTTGCGGGTGCTGTAGTTAAAGAGGTCAGCTCCTCCACCAGCTATTTTTCATTGGGGCTAGTAGATTTACCCCGTGGGCTAACAGGCGTTCGGGAAATCCCTCCATCTCTGCTGACTGTATAACTATGTGAGATTGAGATGCATGATTAATGGCAGACACACTATAAGCAACGTTAGTCGAAAAGGCTTATCACACATTTGGTTAATTACTAAGTGAATTGCTTTAATGCTGCACACAATATACAGCTATGTTTAATGAGCTGCTAAAATAGTCTCTGGGCAAACTTTAATCATATCAGTGGTCTAGTTCAGGGCAATTGCTGCTGGGGAAACGGGTCTCTTCGCTCCTAAAACGTTCTGACGGACACCGCGGTGGCCATTCTCTTTAAGGCTCCCAGAGTCAGTTTCATTAATGTGAATTGTTAAAATATTTACTCTGGTCACTGGTGTGCAGCCTCCAGGGCGCACTGCGAACCCAGCTTTGCTAGCTGCAGGGAAAGCTGCTCCCAGGAAGATGGATGGGCAAAGTCTATATCCCCATCTGCAGCCTCAGATCCCAGGGGTGCCTGGAACTCCCCGCAGGGAGCCCGACAGAGAACAGAGCCCCTGTCCTCACGCCCCCGTGGGAACGAGGGGCAATACCTCAGCCTGCCTCCCCCACACACGGGCCCGGGGGAGGGTGTGGCTGGGCTCCTGGCAGGTGCTGAGAGACCTGGGGGCTCAGAGGGATACAGAACTGCAGAGGCTGGTGTGGGCACCCTGTGAACGGGTCAGGCAGCCGCTCAGCACAAACGTATGCGCTGACAAAGCTCCAGTTTCTCATGCTCTCCGCGGAGCCCCAGCAGGATGCTGCCACCAACCCATGGCATTGATCCCTGTACACCAGCTGTGCTGCCTGCGCCCGACTGAGAGATGCCAAACTAGCTCCCACTGCCACACCTACAAGTGAGGCAACTGAGACCCAGCTTAGCCCAACCTACAGCCCAACCCTGGGACTGAGCGGGGGATAGAACCCAGGTGTCCCGACAGCCAGGCCTAGGTAGTGTTTGCTGGGCCATGCTCCCTGCCACGCCTGTGCACTGGGATTAAATACTCCAGCAGGGCCCAGCTCCTCGGAGTAAGGCGCCTAAATGCCTTTGAGACGCTGGGTCCACGTCCCTACATGTCGACTTGGAGGCGGAGGTGCCCAACCCTGCCAGGGGATTTAGCCCCACAGTTCCCACTGATCTCACTGGAGGAACGTAGCGGTTCAACGCCTGTTAGCTGCCTAGAAGTCACAGGAACGCTGCTGTGACCCACAGAGCCTGGGCTCGGGGCCTGGGCTCCCGTACAACGATTGGGGGAAATAGGTGCCTACCAGTGTGATCCACAAAAGTCGCGTGCTCGAGGGAAGCGGCCCATGCTGGCCAATGGGAGATGCCGACGAGAGGGCAGTGACTCGGACTCAGACGGAGCAGGGCTCCAAATCCAGGCTGCAAGGAGGTGCTCATCTCTGCCCGTGATCCAAGAGATGGGGAGCTCTCTCCTGGGGCCAGGGGCCTTTGGTGCCTGCCTCGCTCCATAGAAAACAGCCAGAGGAGGAGGTGGGAGAGGGAGGGGCCACCTTATAACTTCCAGCCAGTGGTTCGGGCACTTGCCTGGGATGTAGGAAACCCACGCTCAATACCTGCCTCTGCCTGAGGACTAGGGGCTAGTCTGATGTGGGACCCCTCTGGCCTGCCTGCTGAGTATTTATCCACAGCAGAACAGCTTCAGGAGTCACTGGGGCAGAGACCGAATGCGAATGACTCTGAATGCTGGTGTCCAGGGCTCTCATTTTGGGAGGTGGAAGACTCAGGAGCCAGTCAGCCTGCTCCAATAACCCAGACCCTGTAAGGAGTACGACTGCCAAGCCATTTAGTCCCCATTTTGTATTTATGCACGTGATGTTTCCTTCCTAAGAGTGGTACTTTGTACTTGTCTTTATTGAATTACGTCTTGTTGACATCAGACTAAAATTCTCCAACCTTCTAATCCTGTCCTCCAAAGTGCTTGCAACCCCTCCCAGCTTGGTGTCATCACAAAATTTTAAAAGCATACTCTCCACTCAATCATCCACGTAATTAATGAAAATATTGATTAGTACCAGACCCAAGACTGACCCCTGCAGAGCCTCACCAGAGATGACAGGCTCCTCTGCACAGCACTTTCAAAAGACAAGCCTGGGAGCTTAAATTTATTACTCTGCTAGATGCTAAAAATCATGGACTGAACAGAGACACTGGATGTATGGCTTATTACAACAATCTGTAAACCACTAACCCTCCTTTTTGTCCCATAACTGCAGAGGTGTTAATGGGCCACTCCACCTTGAAGAGTCCCTTAGAACATGTGCTAAACAATCCGTTCCACCTTACATTTTGCTGTGATGCTGGGAGTTCCTTCCCCAGAAGAGCTCTGCGTAAGCGCAAAAGCTGGTCTCTCTCACCAACAGAAGTTGGTCCAATGAGGGATATCACCTCCCGCGCCTTGTCTCTCTGGAATGAGTGAAGTGACACAAGGAGAGCCGGGATAGTTTGGCAGTGGGCGGATTCTGAAAAGAGGCTTATGCTCTGCTTTGAGGCCAGTCATGGAACTTGAATGCAGCGAATGGGTGATAGGAAAGGTATGGAGGGTGAGGAGGGGCTGAGCAAGGAGCGCCACTAACACCCCTGTCCTGGATGAGAATTGCTAAACTAGCTTTCTCCTCACGATTTGGAGCTGATACGGCTGGGGTTGCGCAGGTGATAATTCTGATGCCAAGACTACTGGGGGAAGAGGAATGATTCCGATAGTAAAGTCAGATGTTGTGTTGCAACATCAGCATTCGTTGCTTTTAGTCACATGTGAGCTATAGCAGCTTGGCCAGAGGACCATAAAACAGAATTTGCTTGCTACAGAACTGTTTTATCAATATACAAATGTACTAGGTCTTGGCGGTTTGTCCATCACTGCTGCACAATTCAACTCAAGCCCCCTTCATGATGCGGGTAAGAAAGCGGTGTCTGAAGACATGGGACATGTTAGTTCTTTTCCAAAATAATTCTGCTGGAGAAACTGTTTTCCCCATGTACAACAGAGGAAGACGGTGTGCCACAGATATCACTATGCACATAGAACGCACTCAGCACAGGGGGATGGTGCAGATGACCTCTTGAGGTCCCTTCCAGCCCTGCATTCCTATGATTTTATGTTTGTTGGTGTTGGTAAAGTTCACTCAAGAAATGAAAAAGAAAACGAGAGCCCCAGACAAAGAACTTCAAAAAAATCAAGTGCATTTATTGAGCATAAAATAGAATGATACATTCAGACTTTATATGCAGAGCATTTGCATGCTATTCTGAATGAGTCACAAGATATCAGACAGACTATCAGTCAGACGGATCAGATGCTCAGTAAGCAAGGTGGAATGTGCTTCTGATTATATTGGTAACACATGGCAGTCGTTGAATCTCCACAGTCAGAAAATATCTGATCCTTTTATAAAATGATTAAAAACCTCTCCTGGACCCAAGCTGCCCAAATAACTGAGTTTCTTCGGAGTCCAAGGATAACTATAATGATAATTGATCGCGGTGCCCTGGGAGCCCCAAGGATTTTAAGCTACCTGGAGGCCTTTATTAGTATTCGATGTCATCATGACTAGAGCTATGCAAGAGGTTGCAAGAGGGCAGCTGCGAATTTTGGCAAACAGCCTCCAGATGGGAAAGTAGATGATGGAACACCCAAAACAGAGGGGAAAACATGGAAACACTGATTGAGGCACCTTTAAAAGTAGGGCCCAACCCACTGCCCTGCCACATAAGGATTGTAGTGGCGACAATCTTCTCTGCATGCTCTAGGGAGATGACTGAAGCGGGACCAGCCACGTCACTTATGCTGCCAGGACAGCCAGGGCTGTTCTGCTGGTTACTGGTGGTGGGTCTGTCTGTGGAGCCACCATCAACGGCACCCCCATGGCTGAGTGGCAGCACTGAAGGGCCTCAGGGTGTTACAGAGTCCTTCTGAGTGGCCCCGGGCCAGCGCCAAGGGCCAGCTCTGTCTTGCTGCTAGAAATCTTGCATGGCCATGAGCCGAAGGAAATGGGCACAGTTGCCTAGTCTGGCGCAGATGGGCAACGCTGCCCGCGCTGGACGCTGCTGCCCTGTGATTGCTGAACAGCAGCGCGGAGATGCAGCACAACCCCAGCGTGCGAAGGTGAGTGACAAACGGCAGGAAAGAGAAACCTCGGCCTGCCCATCCCTTCTGGCCAGCATCACCTCTGCCTCGCCTGGACTGAGCATCAGCCCATGTGCCCGCATCCACGCCCAGGCACACTGCAGACGCGGCCAGGCGTCCTTCATCGCCGCTGGCTGGGGCACGGGCGACCGGGATGCAGAGCTGAGTGACACAAGCTCCCTGGCAGCCTGTGCCTCCGAGCTGCCTAGGTACCCGGTGTCCAGGAGGGGAGACAGGCCGGGTCCCGCAGAACCCCACAAGCCAGCGCCCGAGGGAGGAGGAGCGACTTGCCCGCCACCTCCTCCCTCCCCCAGGGAAAGAGCAGCACCAGCACAGAGCAGCCCGTCCCACTCCAGTCACCAGTGCCTCATGCACAGCAGGGAGATCTGGCCTCCAGCCATCAGCAGGAGAGCCTCCACCAGCACCTCTGTGCCATGCCCAACTCTGGAGCCAGCCTAGGCCTCTGGGTACTGTGCCGTGAGAGCTCTCTGTACAGGCTGAGCCAGGAACTGAGGACGGATTCTGGGTGACAGGTAGCCAGGCCGCCAGCCACAAGTGCTGCTTCCTTGAGGAACAACCACACAACTGCTCCCTTGGGTGAAGCTGATGCCTGCTCCTATCTAAGGGAAGCGTGGACAATCTCCATCAGCAGTGATCCCAGCACTTCCCTGCTGCCTTCGCCATCCCAGAGGGGCATGGATCCAAGGGGAGGTTGCGGGACAAAGCCCCCCCCAGCACACCCAGTACCGCAGGGAATGCTACTGGCCTAATCTCCCCCAGAGAAATTGGTCCCCTCCAAATTCCACTCTGCAACCAGCTCAGGCCGGAAACATGAAGTCTTAATGCTTATTTGAGTTCCCCTGCTCCTGCTGCTTACCCTGAGCCGCAAGTCGCCCACCGCCATGTGAGATGTCGGCAACACAGAGGCCTATAAGCAACAGGAGTAGATGTACTCTCCAGAATAAAGAAGCTATTTTCATGCGAATATCACTCATAACAAAAGGAGGGGTTAGCAAATTGCAGTCAATATGCAATATAAGTGAAGAGTCTTTCAACGTTTTCCATGAGACATCCATGGGCCTCTAACCAGAGGGATAGAGACAGCTGTGCATATAGATCTTGCATGTTTATCTATCCCCGTTGCTTGTTCTTCGGTGAAGAAAACATACTGTGTTATTCTCAGTCTGCCCTGCTGTTCCCAGCCATTACAGATGATGCTGCCTGATTGATCTGCCACAGTGATTTGTGTCTTGTCTGCTTTGAAGAAATCCCCTCTGCCAGACAATGCAGTGAGACTGGGACGGACGGGGCAACCTAACTTAAAAAAATCAGCGTACGTACCAGTAATGGAACAACCGCCTTGTTCGCTGGAAATGACTCAGCTCAGCATTTTAAACAGCCACATTCATCCGCCTCCTACAGCCCTGCCACAAGGCAGCGTTACCAAGTGCTAGTGTTCAGCTGCTGGCGCAGGACATTTGGGCACAAGACCATGGGTGCTGTGCGGCCCACTCCATCGCCCTGGCTCCAGAGGCAGGCAGGTCCCACCTTTTGTCTCCCATAGATGCTCAGCTCCTGGCTTCCTCTCACCTGGGAGTGCCCTGCTCACTGGCCACGTGCGTGTGAGTTCCTTTGCTAATCCACCTGTCAAAGATGGGTCTGGTGGCGGGGAAGGCAATGAGCACGTGGGACGGCTACCCCCTGAGTGAACTGGGGGTTGGGAGTGTTGGCCTGAGAGAGGCGGAGGTGAAGGCGAGGATGCGGGTGGAGGTATATCACTGCATGCAGAAGGTGGTCAGAGCGTACATGTCTTTGATCCATGCTGCTGCAGTGGGGAAGGCCGATGAACATGCCAAGGGATGACGGAAGTACTGGATCCTGTTATGTCTTTGCATGCTAGATAAATAGCTCTCCACTATCAGCAATTTTCTTCCAGTGTAGGTAATTATAGACTGTGATCAAGCTGCCTCTTCTTTTAACCTTCTCTTCACGAATCTAAATACGCTGAGCTGTTTTAGTCTCTCATTGTAAGGCATGTTTCCCTGACCTTGAATCGTTCTTGCACTGACTTCACTGGGGCAACTCACACATGAAGAGAGGCAGGCACATAGCTGTCGGCAGGATTGGGGCCTAATTTGGTATGCTTTGAATTATGTAAGAGCACCTACAGCCATGCCCTGCAGGTAGTTTGAATTAAATATATTAGTTGTGTGCTGCAGAGACTACTGAAAAGTGATTTTTCACTGCAAGGAAGTGTGTAAATGTGTGCCCGCGATTGTTATTATCCTGCAGGGATATCAAGGTCGTTTCCATTACAAATATATTGATCCCTGCACAGAGGAATTTTTGGCAGATTCATTTCCGATACATTATTTGGAAAGAGGAGGAATTTGAAAAATCTCTTAGTGGATAATGAGGCAGGTTTTGAAGCAGAGACGTTTTAGCTGGAAGCTCATTTAATTAACGTACTTTGGTGATCCTGCCACTGAGGGTAATAAATACTGTAGCCTAGTTATCCATCACACTCAAAAGCATATTGTCATGTATCGAGGAGCATGCCAGCCATTATACCCTAGGGCTTTAGTACATATTACAGCAAATGACTTTAACATTCATCTTCAAACCCAATAAACAATCATTTGATTTTAATCTGGTATGAAACCTCTCAGGCTGATGAGGCAGGTCCACTGTCGACAAATCTCAGACTCCCTGGAAAAACAATACGCGCTGCTTCTCCCTTCCCTTAGCCGGGGCCATCATGATCCCTCTGGAAACAGGAAGGGCCTGAAAAAAAATGGCGTGAACTTTTCCCAGTCTCTGAGTGACACATAACCCTTGAGACAAGTGAACTGTCCATCAGACTGTGCTCCATACTGTCAAAGGGGTTTGAGTTCTCTTGGGTCAGTCCTCTCCTCCCTCGAGAATGTAGGGTGACGGTACAGACACATGGAAAGGAAAGTGGCAGCTAATCTGATTGTTAGGAAATCAGGACCAGTCTTTTGGTTTTGTTTTGATTTTGACATGGTTTTATTTGTATATTACAGTATTCGATATTTTTAAATTGTATTTTGGATCATTTTACAAAATACTAATATAAAATACAAAAATAAAAATATATGATTGAAATGAAAAATCGAAACGTTCTGCTCTGGTAAGGTTTTAATCAGCCTTATCAAAGGGCTTCATTCTGTTATTTTTTAAAACAAAATTTTATCAAAATCGGCACATTCCCATGGAACATTTCGATTTTGACATCAACCTTTCCATTGGAAACGTTTTGACCAGTTCTAGCCCTTAGTTTTATACACAACCACTCACTAACAGTAAAGTCCCAATGCTGGATACTGCTCATTTTCTATCCTTTAAAATGAATAATATATGAATTCTTGAAACTTGTGTATAGTTTTCAGCCATGCCCATCTGTATCCTGGGTAGGCCGGCCCATCCTGTCTAATGTGGTGACATGAAATGTTAATTTTTTAAGTAAATTATGCATGCCTGAAAATCGCTTTTAAATTCATTCAACCAACAGGATGGGAAAGGCTCCAGGAGAAGTAGCAGGTTTAGTCATAAGGGGCATGTTTTAGAACCTTTAATAAAAGATGTTGTCCTTTAAGCTCTTTGAAAAGGGAACAACCAAAAGGATTTAACAAGGCTTTCCTAGCTACATTTTCTTCTTCTTTTCTATAGTCCAGACCTTAGGAACCGTTTGGAAAATGATACTTTAATGTCTACAAGCACGCAGCATCTTAAATTAATAAACAGATTCTGACTCTCAGCTGATGGCTGTCTCCAGTTCTGCTTTCCAGGGCAAACGGATACAGGGTCAATAAAACTATAACAAATGTTAAAGTGCTGATGGTTTAAAACTTTCACTTAATTTGTTCTCACTGGTCCATTGTTTGAAACAGGAGCTGGCAGCCAGTAGCTGAGGATACGCCTGACATGGCAACCCCTTACTTAAATGAGTAGTAGGGTTAATTCGCCCCAACGGGATTACTTGCATGAATAAAGAGAACTTACACATGCCAGGGCTGCAGGCCCAGACCCTCAAAGGACAAGACTCAAACACAGGCAATGATCCTCAGAATCTGTGGGACTTTCCTTAGTCTTTAAAAAGTGGAAAAAATATAAGAACTTCAAAAAATAGATATATTAAAATTCGCATTTAGAAAATCTCTTTACAGTTACGATCATTTAAAACTGTGTGTTCCCTATGAAATGGTTATAATTATTTGAAATAGGAAAGCAATAACATCTGGCACGTACTGCGTTGGGTATTCAGTGTGTTTTATGTTTACTGTGGTAGTGCCTAGGAGTCCCCATCACAGCCCGGACTCCACTGTGCTAGGTGCTGTACAAACACGTGCTCCCTGCTCCAAAGAGCTGACATGCTCTATATATAATCATATCCTTTGGCTCAGTGCAGCCATGTGGCCATCTGCCCTATAGCTCCTGTTAGAGAACCAGAAGAATGAAGGTCACCAGTAAATCTACCTGATGTAACTTTCAGTGGCAGCGGTGTACCTAACACTTGGTAAAGCTACCCACATCCTTTCATGTATTTACCTGCTCCTGTATCTTTTACTTCCTACAGCTGATGAAGTGGGTTCTAGCCCACGAAAGCTTCTGCCCAAATAAATTCGTTAGTCTCTAAGGTGCCACAAGGACGCCTCATTTTTTTTGCTAATGTAACTTGACCCTGTACAGCCTCTTCCCAAGTGCAGAAGGCTCTCGCCCCAACTGAGCATCTGGAGGGAGCAATCGAGAGAAGGCAGATGGAGGGACCAGCATGAGATCAGCACTGGACCCTGAGCATGGGGGCACCGTCGACAGGACCAGCAAAGGGAGTGATTCCCCTGCTCACGTACACACACTGGTGCTAGCTGTCAGCGAGATAACCTGAGGACGAAGAGCAGTCTAGCCGCAGCAGCCCGGGTGGTGGCAGTGGAGACGCGGCTGAGTCGTGCCAAGTACTTACCCGCCAGTTTCAGGCAAGTAAATACTTGGCCCAGCTCAGCTGCTAGCCCTGCCACTGCAGCGACTTTGTGACTCACGCTAGCTCTCCACAGGCGTGTGCACAAGCAGGGGACAGACGCAGCCTGACAGATTTGCTTTGTTTCACTGAGTGGTCTCCGAAGGGCTCTAATGGGGAAGAGACAGAAAGGGCAGTTAGGAGGCCAGCTCCCATGGGCATTGGGCGCCCACCTCCCCCACGTGTCTTTGAAATTATCCCCCGTGGTCCCTGTTCATAATTACGGTTAGAAAGGCACAGCGGAAACCCGAGGCAGCGCTGGGGAATATTTGCTCAATGGACTTGTTTCGGAGATGTACCTTTGCGTTGCATTGCATTGTACCCAGGCTGTTTCGAACATGCCACTGAGACAATTGCAAGAGGACTCGGGATCTTGCTAAAGACCAGGAGAAACTGCTTCAGAAGGAACAGAGATAAAAAACAGCAACATAAGGCTGAGGTGAAAGCTGGCTGGTCCCTGAACTACAGCAGAGCTCACTGCCGGCAAGCCAGCGGTGCAGAGCAGATGAGCACCGGGAAAATGATGAGGAAGGCAGCGATGGTGCTGTGATGTCTGTAATTCATTCATGCCGAACGCACCTACACTACTTATGGGTTTTTTCTTTACTGGTGGTTTTAGTGATATCTGATAATTTTTCAAGGGAAAAGGCGTGAGATGGGGTAGTGGAAAACTTGGCCAGGCTAGAATAACATTAGCTCAGGACCCTGCTGGGGTAATTATTCTTTCTGTAAACAGTTAGCCAATCTGCACACACAACCAGAGAGGGCAAGGACAAGAAACGCGTCTTGTTAAATGTTCAGGGTGAGATCGAAGTGCTTGAGATAATCTGTCAGTGCAATCAATCAGTCGTAATGGCAGTGAGCTGTATAACATCACTGCTCACAAAACACGGGGTACCTGCTCCGTAGGACCAGCTAGCAGTAATGGGAAAGTATTACTGTTATTGGAAATGCCCACTCCACACTCATCAGGTAACGTTAAGTTGCACCATTAATAACAGGACAGACTCTATTCGTGGCAATGTAAACTATCCAGACTTTATTATTAAAATCGTTTATCAACATTCAAGATACTGTTTAGGAAACCAAGTCATTAAGATCTGATATTCATGGCACTGAAATGTACACAATCAATATATTCTAAACCCAAGCTACTTCAAAGTCATTTCCCTCTTTACTTACCTGCCAAGACCCAAGCTCAGATTTGTGTGTGGTTTCACCTGCTAACGTGAGGCCAAATGATTTGGTCTTTAATGGAGCAAACCAAGTGCCATTGGAGCAGACGTGGGCTGGTGAACCTGGCTCCTTGTAACGGAGTGCTAGGAAAGCGGCACCTGCCCTGCTTTAGGTGTTAGCAATGCTCTGAGCCACAAACAACTTTGCAGTCACCCTGAAGCCACAGAAATCCTTGCATGTGCGTTTCCCGAGGAGGAAAAGCGAGATTCTGGAGACTTGAAGTAGGAATATTACTGGGATAAAGTGAAAACAAGTCTGGAAAAACTTTTCCCTCTATTTGTCAAAACATTAAAACTAGCTATTCCGGTAGATTCCCTCTTGTGATCTCAGTCTGCTGAGTTTACTCTTTAAAAACGTGCAGCCGGAAATAATGATCACTAGGCACCAAAGTCCTCCTTCCCTGCCCAGCCATCACAACGGCTTTCCCCTGGGCCGCTGGTGCTGCTGTGCTGGTTCCCAGAGCTGCACAACGAGGAGAGGGACAAGGCGCCTTGCAGCCTGTTTGTCCCCCCCCCCCCCATCAGCTTCCTTACCCCCAACCCCTACAGACAGGTGAGTCCCCAGCCCCACTCCTCCCCCTACATCCTCATTGTCTCTCCCTCCCTTCCCAGTTCCTATCTAGTTCGCTGCCAGATGGCCGCCATTACCCCGGTACCTCAGCCCCACACAGCCCTTCGCTCATTAGCCCCCCAGCACCATCAGACAGGTGGGGAACGAAGGCGCAGCGAGGCTGCATCCCTGCTCAGGCCACATGGGAAGTCCAGTGCAGAGCAGGGGATTGAACCTGCGTCTCCTTAGTCCCAGATAACAGTCTCCCTATTGGGCAGTCCTGCCTCTCCAGGGAAGGGGAGTCAGAGGGACTTTCTTGTCTCTCTCTGCCCCATGCTGCTAGGGGCTGGGATGTAGGGCCGAAGGGGGCAGGGACAGGAAGGAGCTGGCAGGAAGGTCCCCGCTAAGCTGAGATCCAAGCCCCTGGCTCTGACAGACAAAGCACTAGCAGATGCTTGGACCGGCGAGAACCGTCTCTGCTCTCAGAGGGCTGTGACTCAGGAACTCCTTCTCCAAACCCTTCTGATCGTCCAGGACAGCCCTCCTCCCGGCCCAGCCCTGGCCCTGCGTGTGCTGAGCCGGGGCGAGGTGCTAACCCTCGCACTCAGAACAGAAACCGCCCCACCAGAGCGCCTGCAGTCACTGCATCTGCCAGCCCCACCGCCTCCCGAGAGCATCAGCTGGGCTCCCGCCTGAGAACAGCCTCGTGATGCTGGCACAGCAAGGGCAGGTCATTCCTGGGATCAGCACAAGGCACACAAGGCTCCTAGCTCTCCGCCCCCAGAATGCCAGCTGGGTTTTTTATCTGCCCCCAGAGCAAGCTGAACCTGTCCCTGATTCGACGTCTCTTTGCGGCCTAGGGCGGGACAGAGTTAAAATGAGGGCAGCTCATCTCTACAGAGCAGGACCTTGGAGGAGATTCAAGCGGGGAGCAGATCCCTAACTCACTGCAAGGAGGGAGAGGCTGAGCAGTGCAAGGCAGGGACCTTGCACCTTGGGAGATTCGGCTGCGCCGTACACTAGTGCAGGGAGAGCGCCATGCGGCTGGCTCACAGCTGCGCCATCCCCGCAGCCCAGACCGAGGGCCGCACACAGCGAAGATGTGCTGTTACCGGAGTGCCAGCCGCTATCCGCCTCGTAACCACTCACTGCTGCACCTAAACATATACAGGTGACCTTAAAGTACAGCTACACATTGGCCTGACCGCAACCAAGGGGACTGGGTGTATGAGTCAGTCACAGGAGGGCTATGAGCCACCAGCGCGCTGTGGCTGTGAGAAAGGCTAGTGCAAGCCGGGGATGTGTCAGGCGAAGGCGTTTCCAGCAGAGAGAGGGAAGCGTTAATGCCACCGCACAGGAACTGGAAGGCAGAGAGGGGATCAGACGCTCTCTGTAAATACATGGGGGGAGGAAGGGAGAAGCACCAGGGAGGGTGAAAGGCTATTGAAGTGAAAAGACACTGTTGGCACAAGAACAAAAGGGTACAAACTGGCCTGGGTAAACTGAGGCTGGAAATTAAAAGGAGGGTTCCAGCCGTCAGAGGAGTGAGGGTCTGGAACAGCCCCCAACAGGAGGAGTGTGGAGGGGGGTGAACAGCATAACTAGCGTGAAGATGGAGCTTGCTAAGTTTATGAATTGGCTCATAGGCCGGGGCTGCTTGTGATAGTGTGACGTGGGCAGGCCAGATGCCAGCTCTAGCCCAGGCTGCAAGCGTTAGCTAAGAACTGACGACCTCGTAGCTGAGCCCAGACCGCATCATCCGGATGTTACTCTTAGAAGACTGTATTTAGTGTTCAGACTCAGAAATGCTGGTAAGTTGGTGCCTGCACTAATCTCACAGATAATGTCGCTGTTCCCGGCTATCGGGACATATGCACGTTTGGCTTTATAACTTTGAAAATATTTGCTCTGAACTTGGGAACCCAGGCACAGGAATTCTCCCCCTGCCTCTCCAGAAGGATCATCAACATCAGATGGGCCATCAAGGATCATCCCAGCACAAAGGGTTGGTTAATGGCCCTGTGGCACCCATGGGAGTACCTGCAGAAGGCCTCCTCCCATCACTTTGAATGCTGGAAGAGGAGAATAAAAATAATTAATGTGAAGATTTTTTATCTTTTTGGCTGTTTGAACTCTGAAGGGCCAGAGACTCTAAACTGAAGCCAGAGATCCCCAGGGCTGCCTCCTGGGGCTGCCCTGAAAGACACTTTGAGTGGACAGATCACTACAGCTCTGTCACTCAGGACTGAGTTGGTAACTCATTGGAGCGTATATGTTTTCTGGCTTTAACCTGTAAATAAGAGTGCGTCTTCACTAGCAACGTTAAAGTGTTGCCGCGGTTGTGTAGTCTCCCAGCGCTGTAAAAAACCCACCCCCACGAGGGGAGTAGCTCCCAGTGTCGGTGCATTGTCTACACTAGGGTTACCATATTTAAAAAATTAAAAAAGAGGACACTCCACGGGGCCCTGGCCCCGCCCCTTTCCCCACCCCTGGCCCCGCCCCAACTCCGCCCGTTCCCCGTCCCTTCCCCAAAGTCCCCGCCCTAACTCCGCCCCCTCCCCTGAGCGCCCCGCATTCCCCCTCCTCCCTCCCAGCCACGCGAAAAGGGCTGCCCGAGCGCTACCGGCTTCACGGTTTGCCGGGCAGCCCCCAGACCCTGCGCCCCCGGCCGGCGCTTCCCCAGCGCAGCTGAAGCCCAGGAGGGGAAGCGCCCAGCCGGGGGCGCAGGGTTTGGAGGCTGCCCGGCAAACCGTGAAGCCGGTAGCGCTCGGGCAGCTCAGCTTTAAACAGAGCCGAAGAGTCAAGGCAGGGAGCACAGCAGCCACAGGAGGGGAAGTGCCCGGCCGGCGGTATTTTTCCCCGAACATGTTCGGCTTTTTGGCAATTCCCCCCGGATGGGGGTTTGATTACCAAAAAGCCGGACATGTCTGGGAAAAACCGGACATATGGTAACCCTAGTCTACGCTGCCACTTTACAGCGCTGAAACCTGCAGCACTCAGGGGGGTGTTTTTTCACATCCCTGAGCGAGAAAGTTTCAGTGCTGTAAAGTGCCAGTGTAGACAAGGCCTAACTCTTATTCCTTCTTCCTAGTTAATAAACCTTTAGCTAGTTTATTACAGGATTGGCTATAGGCGCTGTCTTTGGTGTAAGATCTGGGGTACCAATTGATCTGGGGTAAGTGACTGACTGGTCTCTTGGGACTGAAAGCAATCTGAATGTGGTGTGATTTTTGGTGTGACCATTTATCACTAAGTCCAGTTTGCCTGGGTGGCAAGACAGACTGGAGAGTCTAAGGAGACTGTCTGACTCCATGGTAAGACTGTTATAGTGATTCAGGAGTTCACATTTGTTACTGGCTTGGTGAAATCTAATTATAGGACACACCACCAGTTTGGGGTGTCAGCCCTGTTTCTGACAGTCTGCCCTGAGATTGGCCCTCACAGTCAGGCAGCCTGACAAGCCGGGAGAGGCCTCCCTGACCCCAGAGGTCCCTTGCAGCCCTGTGTTCTGCTATGTTCCTACGACCATTTCTGCAAGCTGACTGCACTGTCACACAAAAGGCACACAATGTGCGGTGCTCTTTACACACCCGCTCAGGGGAGTGAGGGACGCTCTCTCCAAATGGCTCAGCACAGTAAATCCACTCTGCCCGCCAGGTACTTTATAATGACCAGGAACATGGCTCTATAATTAGCATTAAGGACAGATCCTCAGCTAGTGTAACTCAGCGAAGTTCCATTCACTCCATGTTGTCCTAGCTCATCTTTCAAGCTCACTGTTCACTCTGGCTAACGCATCACCCTGTGTTTGCATTGAACCGTTGGCTCGGCTGCGATTTTGAAGACGGTCTTCTTGGGCTACCAAAGAGCACGTCTGATCTCAGCTAGCTCACCTGAAGCTCTTCTCTTTTGTCTGTGAAAGATTTCAGCGTCCAAAGTTATCCATCTTGGTGCGTGATTGCTTGGAAAAGGAAATCTTTAAATCAACCCTTAACTGTTCTCTAGGATACATCCATCTCTCTTTGCCACAACAGCAGTTCAGTAAATCTCCCCATTAGTGCTGCAGTTAATGAAATATGCCCTGCTGTGCCCTAGCTTGGGACTCAGAACACACTCTCTGAGCTGCTTGAGGAAGGCACAGCGTGTGCATCCACAGACCCACCCCCTCTCTATGGTTGTCAAATATTTTCCCTTTGTGCTCTCAAATCAGTGTTTACATTCAGGTGACCCGTCTCCATCTGAACTTATTCCATCCACCACTGGAGAGAACGTGGGAATGCACACAGGCGTTCCAAGGCATGAGTCAGAGGGCACTGTCAATTTCCATTGAGAACCAGCCCTTCCTCAAGTTGGTGATTATATCCCACAATACAAAGTCCTCCAAATATTTACTGACTCTCTTGGAAACGATGGGCTGATTCTCATTCACACTAAGGCCCCTTTGCACCTCCCTGGCAAGGTGAAGTGGAAGTAACAACCTTGTATGGACATGATCACCGTTTTCAAGTACATAAAAGGTTGTTACAAGGAAGAGGGTGAAAAATTGTTCTCCTTAACCTCTGAGGCTAGGACAAGAAGCAATGGGCTTAAATTGCAGCAAGGGCGGTTTAGTTTGGACATTAGGAAAATGTTCCTAGCTGTCAGGGATGTGGTTGTTCCAGTGTTTAAACTGCCCCGGGAGGTTGTGGAATCTCCATCACTGGATGTTGTTAAGAGCAGGTTAGACAAACACCTGTAAGAACAGTGTAGTTATTACTTGGTCCTGTCATGAGTGCAGGGGCCTGGACTAGATGACCTATCAAGGTCCCTTCCAGTTCTACGCTTCTATGATTCTACATGATATTTACCCCAGTGGTGTAAAGTGACAGTATACGTGAGAATCAGGGCCTATATATAATAGGGAATACTCTTACCACAGAATTGCCCTCTTAAAGCCAGAATCCAGCCCCTTTGCAGTGCTTGAGTGGCATGAAGATACCAGAGTGGACAGGAGGAACGGAAATGAGAGAGGAGGGAGTTAGATCAGCAGCAATGTCTACTAAAGGCAGGTATTTGCAGAGCTGACAGAAAATACTTAACTGCATTGAGTCACCGATCCATATACCGGGATCTACGCTGGATCCTCCCACCTGTTCTGCATCTTGGACTATAATCACAGACTCGAATGGTTTAGGCCGTGAGCCCAGAACCCCAGCAGGGACTGCTGTTATTTCTGCAAGGATCTCTCTGGCTGTTTGTTCTGCTCCCTGTGGTGTGGCTTGGCCTCACACCTCCTTTTGGCCTGTCTCTTTTCTGCTGACTCTCTTGTACTTGGCCGAAGGTCTGGGACAGGCATTTCCAGGCTTTGGGGCCATCGCCAGCTCTTGGGAAAATCCACGGGTGGGATGGAAGCTCCTCTGGCATACAGCTCACCTGTCCGTGCATCCCACGGGAACCCACCTTATCTTGGGGCTATGCTGTGGAATGAGTTATTGCTACGCTGATGGGGACCATCACTAGCTGCTTCACATCCTGGTTCGAATGGGGCAGTCGTCCTGCCTTTACCACCCGACTGGGCAAAGCATCAGCCTTTGAGATTACAAGCTGTTTTTTAAACCTTGGAAATGGAGCCTGCTGATTGTCCAGGGGTTGCTTAGCTTTAGGATGACACCCTGGACAAGATCCTTCATTGGCATAAATCAGGATACTGGCATTGAAATCACTGCACGCAGCCCATTGGAAGGGTCCTTAGTGGCCATGTTCCAATGATGGTTATTGGTGTATTTATGGCAGGCCCCCGCCCAGCGTGCTGGGCACTTCCAGACAGACAGGAAGGAATGGCCCATCCCCCGAGGAACTCACAGATCAGCTCTGGTCTTTTGCTGCTCAGCATATGACATTTTTACTTAGACAGTCATATGGCCCTGGCCCGTAGCTGTATACGCTGAGCTGTGGTGCCTGTTCTGGGGGGGTTCCTGTTTCAGTCACTCAGAGTTGGCTGACATAGGACAGTGTATTCACCTGGCTGTACTACACCGTGTTACTCCATCCCTCATTGGCCCTGCTCTGGAAATTGCTGCAGTGAGATGGTCTTGCTGGATCTTTGCTTGTTATAGGCACTGGAGCTCAGTGAAATGTTGGCACCATGGGAGAGAGGGAAGTACATTTCTGAAGTTGAATGCTCAGGGCACAGAGACTGGATCCAAGTCAACCTTGTAACACAAGGTCTGTCCTTTAATGCTCTATGGCTGTTTTATAAATCATCCATTGCACCAGGTTCTACTGAATCCAAATAATATTTGCCGTGTGAAGTCATCTCTTGGGTGTAATCCTCTGTCCTCCTAGTCCATACCCTGTCCCTTTTTGTTCAGATAGACACCTCCCCTGAGGAGCCCCCATAAATACAACACCTTTATCGGGTTGTATAACAGGGCGCACTCTCTTACCGCTCTGGCGCCTCCTAGTGTCCCATCTGGGGTTTAGCTCCCCACACAGTCTGACGCCCCCTGCTGCAGTTTTTCAGCCCCTTGTCCAATTCGCTCACTCTGTGCCTTCTCTCGTGCTCCCGGAGCTGCAGCGCTTTCCTCTTCGGGGCTTAGCCCCCCAGCCAAGTCACACTCAAGTCCCCCCTTCCCAGGTATTATCAAAGTCTCCTTCCAAACCGTCCCTGGCACCCCCCAGACAGGCTGCCCAGCTCCTGCAGTGGCTTGTAGGGGAACCACATGGGCCTGCTCTCTGCACCAGGCTCCAATCCAGGGACCCTGCTCCAGCAGCTCAGGTCTTTCCTCTCCCAGCCCTTACTGCTCCTTCCCTGGACTGCTCCCCACACTCCTGGGACAGGCTCCTACACTCCCTGGTACGAGCGGGGAGAGCGTCTGCAGCTTCCTCACTGCGGGCCCCTTCCCTGCTGCCGGCTCCCGGCTTTATAGACATTCCCTCTGCGCCTGCCCAGGTGAGCTTCATCCCCAATTCAGCCTCACTACCTCCTCGCTCCCCTGCAGGTGCAGCCTATGGCTAACTGGCCTCTCTTGCCTGTATTAACCCCACCAGGGCTAGAGTGGGGGGGGGGGGGAGGGAATGCCCCATCACAGCTGTATGATAGCAATAATAATCATCAGCAGCTACAACTTCTGACAGCACCTGCCATGAGAGAATCTCTAGAGAACTTTACAGACATTAATGAATTAGCATTTATGGTACTGGAGCTCCATCCGGATTACACCTTTGCAGTAACTTGTAATTGGGACGGGTGGATTTTTATTACTGTGCTTTTACAGCCTAGAGTCATAGAGTTTAAGGTCAGAAGGAACCATCAGATTATCTTGTTTGACCTCCTGTATATCACAAGCCACCCACACCACCCAGCATCCCCACACTCAACCCAACAACACAAAGTATTGCAGCCCACAGGCGCCTAAGCTGGTTTGTGCCACAGAACAGAGATCACATGGTGGCGCTGAGCTTTATTAGCCATATCGTGCCTAGACACAGTTCTTCTTTACTGCACATGGATAGCTGATCCACTATTTAATTTTTGTTTTAAACTTCCATGCAAGAGTTTAGTGACTGCTGCTTTGGGATCACATGCATGATTGTCTAATCTACCAGCAAGCCCACCCCTGTCATCAGTCAGTAATCCAGACATCCTCATTACTGCAGCCATGTCTTTCAACTTGCCATTAGAATTCAGTCCCTTATTCCTGTGCAAGGCACTAGGTTAATGCAGAGCGACGGTACGTCTGCCTGGCAGGTTTAGGGCAGATTAAATGTAATGGAAACTGTCCCCGCTTTTGAGGAGAAACAGACACACACACAATTGAGAGTGACAAAGTTTAAGTAGCGGAGTGCTGTGTACTGAGATACGGGGCCCAGGAAACTGACTTTACATGGGAAATGCTGCAGTCAGATGGAAGCAGCTGTGAAGAATGCAGGGTTTCTCCATGACAAAGGCATCCACTTATATCCCAGAATGAGGGGATTGTAAGTACTGGTCACAAATCCACGGACACAGAATTCTCTCCGTGCATCTTCTTCACCCAGACCCCAGTTCAGATTGTCTGCATTCCTCTCTCTTCCCTCAGAGAGGCCGGCCAGCCCGTGGCTGGAGGCTCTGTCATTCCTTCTAACTGTAGCCCCTGTCACTGACGCTCTAGGTAAGGAGCTTTCTTCTCCCATCTGTTGGTGAACTGGGGGAAGCACAGCTGCAGAGAGACCTTGGTTTGCATAAGTTTTCCACTCAGAATTCCTCCAGGGACACTTGGGAGTCACCCTCACTGTACACAGCGCAGAGGTGGCTGGCTTGAGGAGTTGAACGGAGGGAAGAGAAAACGCATCAAGGACTCTGCTTAAGTGTCCTTAGATCAGTGGTTCTCAACCAATTTACCATTGTGGGCCACGTATGCAGCTCTCTATGGGTCGCATCCACTCACCCTAGACACACTATCTGAATGGCCCCGAGGATGTCACATGGGCTGCAGCAGCTGTGTGCTGATTGGGCCGCGTATTGCGAACCACTGGCTTATAAGCTATGGGTTTCTCTCCAGTGAGGGTCCTATGCTGCTGGGAAGCCTCTTAAATGGGAGGCGATGCAGAGGCAGTGTCTTAGCAGGGTACAAGAGTGAACTCTGGTGAGGCCTCTTCTATCCAGCCTTTAACTAAAGCTGACAACTCTAGGGCTGGGCGAGGTGGTTCAGCCTTGGGACTGGAGAGCAGCCCGGCAGAGGGCACTGCACCACTGCACCACTGCACCACCCACCGCCCCACACTCAGCAGGGTTCAGTGACCAGGGAAGGGCAAAGGACGTTTGTCTATTGGACATGGACCTTGGGGAGCAGAGTTAATAGACTGCTGTCAATGGGTGTATTTATCATTGGTTTAGATAGACTGTGGCGGTGTTTTCCCACATGGATGCAGCGTATGTTCCTCCCCGCCTCCCCTACAGTTTTCTTTGTTTCATCCACAGACCAGTGCGTGCACGCGGGGAAGTACTGCCTATCACAGGCTGCCAGGGAAGGGATTTAGTGAGTCCAAAAATGCTGTGTGGGGCTCTAGCTGGTAGGACCCCTGGATATCCAAACCCAGCCCTTCTTGCTCCTGACAACACCTGGTAGAAGGGTCATGTGGTCACAGGTGCACCACAGAACTGCGTGTGCGTGCACACACACACACACACACACACACACACACACACACACTTTAAAGACCAGAAGGGACAACCATATCACCTACTCTGACCTCCTGTATGTCACAAGCCACCTCTACCACCCAACACCTGCCCACTAAACCCACTGGGAAGGGGCTTTGTTCCTTCGCCCTTTAACCCAGGGGTGAGGATACCTTGGCCCTTTAATTGCTCAGTTTCCTGGTCTCCGCCAGCTACTCCTTCACCCTATAATAGTCTCTCCAAGGCCTGACAACATGGGCCTCCAGGAGCCTGGCCTCCTTCTCGCGCCCTCATAGAGTAGTAGGGAAAGAAAGGTCCCTCTGTCTATTAACCAGCAGTCTTACCCCCTTTCCCGATGGCAGGCCTCCGGCTCTGTCCTGCGGTGGCTTCGGGCCAGGCTACTGCCGAGCAACCTGCTCGGGCTAGTCCCTGGCCTCTCTGGCAGCTGCCCCACGCTGCAGCCTGGCTGTTGCTAGTCAGCCACTCAGTCATCGCTGGGGAAGTAACTTTTCATTAAGCCCAATGTGGCCACTACAGGGCGGGTTTTACACACCCCATCACACAAATGGAAGAGGTACATTAAAATAATATTCAGGTTGCAAAGTCAAGCGCTCAAAAATTAGGAAATGCCAGAATTAAGGTTGATTGTGCAACCTTCATTCGCCCTCCACTCCTACCCCTTGTGCGTATGCATTATGAGACGGTCTTTAATTACCTGACCACATGCTATTTTCCCCACAGGACTGGCTGGACTGGATCTCCCACAATGCACCACAAACATGGGACTCCAATGGTGCACTGTGCTGGTTCAATCAGATGGGAGACCGAACTACAACTCCCACGAAGCACTGCGCCAGGACAGAAAGATTAATGCTGACACATCCCAAACTAAAAGATCATTTCAATTTTGAAATTTTTGTGCAAAAATGAAGTTTTCTGCAGAAAAATTTCAAATTTAAGGAAACTACATTTTCCACCCCAAAAAACCCACAGATTCTGATGGAAAATTCCCAACCACCTCTAATGTTCTTGAATTATCTGTTCACACAATACAGTATATGAATCAGTTTGTGTGATTTTCCTGTTCACTTCTGCTGGGGATTAACTACATCATCATCTAACCATCATGCAATGGTGTGCAATGTGACCTACAGCAAAATGTTGATAAAAATGTAAATGATCACCACTGCATGCTTTTCTTCCTGCATACTGCAGCAGATCATGCCTGTAATTGTATTACTGCCTGGCCCTGTTCATGAACAAGTTAAACAACTCTTCCACAATCAACTTTCCACAACCCCGCTGGCACACTCAGTACTGAGAATAGTCTGGTGAAAGTTGTCATGCAGTGAAATAATGTGCAGATGATGAGAGCTGTCTGGAGCAAAGGAAGTGACGCACTGCCCGAGGAGTCTGAATGATTGTCAAGGGGAGAACAGGGACTTGCACTAGCACCAGTGAGAGGAAATGGTGCTCCTGTAACTCAACGCTGACGGAAGAGTTGCAATTAAGTTGCAAAACTTAAAATTCATCCTTCTCGTTAGGATACAAGACTTTTACATTAAAAAAAAAAAAACCTTAGCTTCCATAGCACAGTAGGAATTCATCATGTACTACAACAAGTCCTGTCCTCTGGCCCAGCAGAGCTTTGCTTTGGAGCCATCCTTGAGTAGAATTAAACTACAAGAAGAACAGCACACCATAGGGATTAAGCTTCCACTAGATCACAATTAAATGCACCATGCAGCGATCACATTAGGAGTTTCTGTTAAAGGGCTGATCCTGCTCTCCTGAGTCATGCAGACTTCCCTCGGACCTCAGTGGGAGATTTGCCTGAGTGCCGAATGCAGGACTCGGTCCTCACTCCCTTTTCTTTTATGCTTGTTTAAGTCTATAATCAGGATCAAAGATTGGACTCTTGGTTTGTGTAAACATGTGCGTGAGAGGGTGGCGTTCTGACAGCCCCTCCCCAAAGACAGACTGCTCAAACGCTGCTGTGTAGCTCATGGACAGTGTTTGAACCCCTCCACCAATGCATGGCAGCGTCACCAGCCCTTTACACTAGATCTCAACTTTTTAGCCCCTTCTCCAAATGGCAGTCGAGGGAGTAAAGTATCTAGTCAGAGGACCCCCTTTGCCAGGCCTCCTAGCCCTCTGTGTCTCTCCTTCTCATCCCACCCAACACTCCTTCCTTCGCCCTTCTGTACACCTTCCTTCTTCCGGCGCTCATGGGCTCCCTGGCCCCAGCCTGGCCTGGTAATCAGGTACATCTCTGTCCAATTAGGCCTTCTCCAGGGAACCAAACAGGTCCTAGCAACCCAAGTGCTGGCTCCACTGCTAGCCCTCAGCACTGTTACGTATGTCCCCTCCTTTCCCCTGAGCTCTCCTAGACCCCATCTTGCCCGCAGGGGGCTCATTTTAGTTTCTGTTATAGGGTTCATCCCTTCGCTACCCACAAAAATCTCATTTAGTGTGGGGGAGGTTCCTTCGCCCCACACTTTCCTGCCTGAGTTGGACTAGTACAAGATGCACCTCTGCACCTCTCATTCACACTCACTGGGGTTTTATATTCTCAGTCTGGCTTTTACACTCTTTGGTTCTAACATAGCAGGGTCTGATTTCGCATGCAGCCCTGCTGGTTAACGCTGACCCGCTGTGCTCCAAATGAAGTATAACGGGTTTTCTTTTCCACTACTTAACTACCTAATTGCTCTCCTCCTGTCCTTGTGCAGGCTGAGCCATGATCAGCAGTGGAAGATGCAGAACTCAAAAGAATTCTTGGGGTGAGCCGGGCACCCCCAAGCAAAGTCCTTGTGGGTGTGTACTGCAGGGTGCCACGGATCAGGAAACCAGTACACTGTCCTGTAGCCCCTCTTTCTGGGTGGCTATGAGAAGAGCCAACGGCTCCACCAGGATGTGTCTAAACCAGGAGTCGGCAACCTTTCAGAAGTGGTGTGCCGAGTCTTCATTTATTCACTCTAATTTAAGGTTTCGCGTGCCAGTAATACATTTTAATGTTTTTAGAAGGTCTCTTTCTATAAGTCTATAATATATAACTAAACTATTGGTGTATGTAAAGTAAATAAGGCTTTTAAAATGTTCAGGAAGCTTCATTTAAAATTAGATTAAAATGCAGAGCCCCCTAGACTGGTGGCCAGGACCTGGGCAGTGTGAGTGCCACTGAAAATCAGCTCGCGTGCCGCCTTCGGCACATGTGCCATAAGTTGCCTACCCCTGGTCTAAACCTTTCCTGTGCAATAAGTCAGTTTGCAGAATCCAAGGAAATTCATGTAACAGCTGCCTGGCAATGCTGCCCTAGCTGCCTCAGGCGGGTGTGAGCCCCAGCTCCCAAGCCCACCATTCTGCAGTGGGAGGTGGGTCTGTGCAGAGAGCCATTAATATCCGGGGAGACCCACCCATGCACCTCCCCGTTCAGGACCAGGACCCAGATCAGTATCCAGCTCTGGAGAACGGCAAGGACTTTTGTTTGTATGTTGCCCTCTGCCGATGCTGGTACAATAACAGAGCGACGAGTCAGTTTGTTCATTCGTTGGTGAGTGCGTGGATATTTTGTCTTTTAACAATAAAGATCTTCAGTGTATTGTCCAAAATGTATCAACTTGTTTGTGAAGAGGATCTCCAGGTCCTTTGTCACACAGCATTAATTGTTTGAGTCACACACTGGCAGCTTTGTGGTGTCCTTGCCCCACTCAGACAGCACCCGGGAACTGGTAACACACCAGTCCCTGCACAGGGAAAGAGGAAAGCCACAGGCTAGCTCAGGAAATGAAGCGGAAGATGCAGGAGTCCTGGCCAGTCACTGCAGATGCAGAACACCAGTCCCATCTGCAATCGCTGTCAGCATTCGATTGAGGGGGTCCTTGAAGCACAGAAACTCCGGTTAGATCAACCCTCCCTTCCGGACCCCAACAAACAATCAGAACGGAGCCAAGCCACCACTCCTGAACCCTAGTTTGGCTCAGTAGCAGCAAGGAAGGTAGCAGACCCCCTGGACTTGCTGTGAAATATCTGATGGTGTTGGCTGCACAATGCTCAGGCAGGCGGCTGCTGTCTCTGCTCCCTCCCGCTCAGGGCTACTTGTCAGCTCGACAGGATGCTCCGAACTCTTTCTCCGGTGCAGTGCAAGACCCCGTCCAGGACCCTCTGCTCTCTGCATTCGGTGCCTAGAACAAGACCCTGCAAGCCCCTGACCCCCACGATCACTTTGGGCTTGAATACCACGTCTGAGCTCACTGTGTATTTAGATCAGGGTCCAGCTTGCCCCACGCTGTATCTCTGTATTCCCCCCTTTCATGTATTTCCCTACCAGTCCAGTTTAACATGCATCCCCACAAATGACACCTAGAACAAATCCAAATACGGCTAAAACACCATTCAGGCGACTGCACTAACATTTAGGCAGCTGAAACCAGTCTGGAGCAAAGAACCTCTTCCTTCTCCCCCTTTCTCCTAGAGAGGGAGCCAAGGCCCCTAGCTCTGGGGCTTGCATCTCCAAGGCCATGAAAAGAGCAGGTTTCTGTACATGCATTCCCATCCCGCTGGGCACTGGCCCAGGCAGACACGGTCGTTTAACAAATGAAACTGCTCAGCTGGGAGTAACTTTTCTTGCCGAGTACAGCAAAACTAAAGTTGATGCACTCAGACAATTGGAGAAAGGAGCAAAGCGAATTCTCATGCAAAGAAATAACCTTCTATATCTTGCCGGAACAAACCACGGCGTGTGCGCCACTGGAAAGGTTGTAACTGAACCTCGCATAAACGAAATCTAGAGCTTCCCCGGAACAGGCACCGGATGAACCTGGGGGATGGTGGAGTTAACAGGGAGAGAGTTTGTTATTTGGGGGGGGAACCACTGGAAAGGCGTTGGGTTCACCTCGTTTGGGTAGGAAACCAAGCAGAACTTGAGGGCCTCTGAGTTACACATAGGGATCATTCGAAGCTGAAATTTAAAGCACCATTCTCATAAGCCATTTACACCATTAGTGTGCATCCCATTTTAGCTCCAGCTCTGCCAGCAGTCGTGGGAGAGCTTAGGCTGTGTCTACACTAGAAACACTACAGAGGCACAGCTGCAGCTACACTGGGGCAGCACTGTCGGGCAGACACTTACTACAGCCTCAGAGGGGCTCTTCCATCCCTGTAGTCAATCCAGTAGCAGACACGACCTGTGCCGGCCGATAGTGGGGCAGGAGAGGGGCAGAGTGAGGGCAGTCAGCTTCAGCAGTGTTACTGAGCATGCTCGGTACAAGCCAAGCAGCAAATCTGCGGTGGGGATGTGACCCCCCCATGCCACCTCTGGGCAGTAGCTAGGTTGATGGAAGAATTCTTCCAGTGACCTAGCAGTGTCTACACTGAGGCTTAGGTCGGCTTAACTACATTGCTCGGGGTGTGACATTTTCACAGCCCTGAGCACCGTAGTTAAGCTGACCTCACTTTGTAGCGTAGACCAGCCCCCAGGCAGCATCCGCTGCTTTAGGACTCACCTCACCTAAAAACTACTTGCTTATAAAATCAGACATAGAAATAAAAAAAATAAATAAAAAAACTGGTCACAACACATTATTACTGAAAAGTGGTTTACTTTAATTTTTACCATATAATTATAAAATAAATCAAGTGGAATACAAATATTGTACTTACACTATACATTTCAATGTATAGTGCAGTATGAACAAGTCATTGTCAGTATGAAATTTTAGTTTGTACTGACTTGGTTAGTGCTTTTTATGTGGCCTGTTGTAAAACTAGGCGAATATCTAGATGGGCTGATGTACCCCCTGGAAGACCCAATAGGTCACATTCTGTGAAGCAATGCATGAGGGAGGGGTCGAGTGGGGGGGGTCACATGCACCACCAACCCAGCCAGGCTGGGGGGCCCACTGTGGTGAGTCAGGGGCTGGAGGTGGTGCTCCTTTCCAGAGCCCTGCGCCTGGCATCGCTGACCTGAGCCGCCTGGCATTGCTGCTCGCCCCCTCCCTCCACAATGTTCCTCCATATCCCCCTAGGGTGGCATGCCCCACAGTTTGAAAACCTCCGTGGGGCAGTCACGTGCCATCCCAGAACCTTTAAATTGTGCCCCTCCACTCTGAACGGCTGCACGTCACCTCTGCATTCCGCCCAGAGACAAAGGGAAAGGAAATGTCAGAGCTCATGTTCTCACTCACGTCCCCACACTTGCAGACAATGCTAAGAGGAGTTAAACATCCCCTTCCAGAAAAGGCAAGTCTTCTAAAGGAGTCTAGGAAGTAATGAGAGAGAGACACAAGGTGGGTGAGGGAATATCTTTTATTGGACCAGCTTTCCAGCTCCACTGAGCTCTTCTGCAGAAGTTGGACCAATAAAAAAAAATTTATATATATATATATATATATATATATATATAAAAATAATAAATAAATAAATAAATAAATAAAAAAAATAGATCTCACCTGCCTTGTCTCTCTCCTATTCTGGGACCAACACAGCTACAACAGCGCAAACTATCTGAGAAGTAACATTAACGAACCAGGACACAAGCCATTGGGTTCTCCCCTCACTACCAGATCAGGTGTATGGACACTACCAGTGTAACTTGCGTGTCAGGCAATGACACCACCAGGAGAAAACACAAACTCTTTTTGCTTTAGTATCCCTGATCCACTGCTTTTTGAATTACTTTAGATATTTATTTGGCTTTGGCATTATCAGGGGGTCCACTCACCGCAAGGGCATCTCCTTCTGGCAGCTCTGGGGATTAGCTCCCTCCAGGTCTGACACCCCCTTCTCCTGTTCACTCAAGAGCCCTGTCTCCCCCCCCCCCCCCCGCCCCAGGGTGCTCTCTCTGTGGCTTGGCCCGCCAGCCAGGTCACTAGAGTCCTCCTCTTCCAGGACAGCGAAGTCCTATCAGACGATTGGCCCAGGCAGGCTTCCACTTTGCTGCCCAGCATGTGCCACTTCCCCAGTGGCTGGTAGGGGAACCCCGGGCCTGCCCACTACTCCGGGT